>NW_028161757.1:0-51132 GCF_964263955.1 Coregonus lavaretus
AGAGGTGTAGAGAGTATAGAGGGTATAGAGAGGGGTATAGAGGGGGTGTAGAGAGTATAGAGGGTATACAGAGGGGTATAGAGAGGTGTAGAGAGTATAGAGGGTATAGAGAGGGGTATAGAGGGGTGTAGAGAGTATAGAGGGTATAGAGAGGGGTATAGAGGGGTGTAGAGAGGTGTAGAGAGTATAGAGGGTATAGAGAGGGGTATAGAGGGGTATAGAGAGGTGTATAGAGGGGTGTAGAGAGTATAGAGGTATAGAGAGGTGTAGAGAGTATAGAGGGTATAGAGAGATGTAGAGAGTATAGAGGGTATAGAGAGGGGTATATAGGGGTATAGAGAGTATAGAGAGGGGTATAGAGGGGTGTAGAGAGTATAGAGGGTATAGAGAGGGGTATAGAGGGGTGTAGAGAGTATAGAGGGTATAGAGAGGGGTATAGAGGGGTGTAGAGAGTATAGAGGGTATAGAGAGGGGTATAGAGAGGTGTAGAGAGTATAGAGGGTATAGAGAGGGGTATAGAGAGGTGTAGAGAGTATAGAGGGTATAGAGAGGGTATAGAGGGGTGTAGAGAGTATAGAGGGTATAGAGAGGGGTGTAGAGAGTATAGAGAGGGGTATAGAGGGGTGTAGAGAGTATAGAGGGTATAGAGAGGGGTATAGAGGGGTGTAGAGAGTATAGAGGGTATAGAGAGGGGTATAGAGAGGTGTAGAGAGCATAGAGGGTATAGAGAGTTGTAGAGAGTATAGAGGGTATAGAGAGGGGTATAGAGAGGTGTAGAGAGTATAGAGGGGTATAGAGAGGGGTATAGAGGGGTGTAGAGAGTATAGAGGGTATAGAGAGGGGTATAGAGAGGTGTAGAGAGTATAGAGGGTATAGAGAGGGGTATAGAGGGGTGTAGAGAGTATAGAGGGTATAGAGAGGGGTATAGAGAGTATAGAGGGTATAGAGAGGGGTATAGAGAGGGTATAGAGGGGGGTATAGAGGGGTGTAGAGAGGGGTGTAGAGAGTATAGAGGGTATAGAGAGGTGTAGAGAGTATAGAGGGTATAGAGAGGAGTATATAGGGGTATAGAGAGGGGTTATAGAGGGGGGTATAGAGGGGTGTAGAGAGAGATGTAGAGAGTATAGAGGGTATAGAGAGGTGTAGAGAGTATAGAGGTATAGAGAGGGGTATAGAGGGGGGTATAGAGGGGGGTATAGAGAGGGGTATAGCGGGGTGTAGAGAGTATAGAGGGTATAGAGAGGGGTATAGAGGGGTGTAGAGAGATAGAGGGTATAGAGAGGGGTATAGAGGGGTGTAGAGAGTATAGAGGGTGTAGAGAGGGGTATAGAGGGGTGTAGAGAGTATAGAGGGTATAGGAGGTGTAGAGAGTATAGAGGGTATAGAGAGGGGTATAGAGGGGTGTAGAGAGGGTATATAAGGGTGTAGAGAGTATAGAGGGTATAGAGAGGGGTATAGAGGGGTGTAGAGAGTATAGAGGGTATACAGAGGGGTATAGAGAGGTGTAGAGAGTAGAGAGGGTATAGAGAGGGGTATAGAGGGGTGTAGAGAGTATAGAGGGTATAGAGAGGGTATAGAGGGGTGTAGAGAGGTGTAGAGAGTATAGAGGGTATAGAGAGGGGTATAGAGGGGTATAGAGAGGGGTATAGAGGGGTGTAGAGAGTATAGAGGGTATAGAGAGGTGTAGAGAGTATAGAGGGTATAGAGTGTGTAGAGAGTTATAGAGGGTTATAGAGAGATGTAGAGAGTATAGAGGTATAGAGAGGGGTATAGAGGGGTTGTAGAGAGTATAGAGGGTATAGAGAGGGGTATAGAGGGGTTTAGAGAGTATAGAGGGTATAGAGAGGGGTATAGAGGGGTGTAGAGTGTATAGAGGGTATAGAGAGGGGTATAGAGGGGTGTTGAGTGTATTGAGGGTATAGAGAGGGGTATAGAGGGGTGTAGAGAGTATAGAGGGTATAGAGAGGGGTATAGAGAGGTGTAGAGAGTATAGAGGGTATAGAGAGGTGTAGAGAGTATAGAGGGTATAGAGAGGGGTATAGAGAGGTGTAGAGAGTATAGAGGGTATAGAGAGGGGTATAGAGGGGTGTAGAGAGTATAGAGGGTTATAGAGAGGGGTATAGAGGAGGTGTAGAGAGTATAGAGGGTATAGAGAGGGGTATAGAGGGGTGTAGAGAGTATAGAGGGTATAGAGAGGGGTATAGAGGGGTATAGAGGGGTGTATAGAGGGGTGTAGAGAGAGGTGTAGAGAGTATAGAGGGTATAGAGAGGTGTAGAGAGTATAGAGGGTATAGAGAGGGGTATAGAGGGGGTATAGAGAGGGGTATAGAGGGGGGTATAGAGGGGTATAGAGAGTGGTATAGAGGGGGGTATAGTGGGGGGTATAGAGGGGTGTAGAGAGTATATGAGGGTATAGAGAGGGTATAGAGGGGTGTAGAGAGTATAGAGGGTATAGAGAGGGGTATAGAGGGGTGTAGAGAGTATAGAGGGTATAGAGAGAGGTATAGAGAGATGTAGAGAGTATAGAGGGTATAAAGAGGGGTATAGAGAGGTGTAGAAAGTATAGAGGGTATAGAGAGGGGTATAGAGGGGTGTAGAGAGTATAGAGGGTATTGAGAGGTGTAGAGAGTATAGAGGGTATTGAGAGGGGTATAGAGAGGTGTAGAGCGTATAGAGGGTATAGAGAGGGGTATAGAGGGGTGTAGAGAGTATAGAGGGTATAGACAGGGGTATAGAGGGGTGTAGAGAGTATAGAGGGTATAGAGAGGGGTATAGAGGGGTGTAGAGAGGTGTAGAGAGTATAGAGGGTATAGAGAGGGGTATAGAGAGGGGTATAGAGGGGTGTAGAGAGTATAGAGGGGTGTAGAGAGTATAGAGGATATAGAGAGGGGTATAGAGAAGGTTTATAGAAGGTATAGAGAGGGTATAGAGGGGCATATGAGGTATAGAGGGTTTAGATAGCCATAGAGGGGTGTAGAGGAGTATAGAGGTGCGTAGCGGGCGTAGAGGGGAATGGAGGGGCATAGAGGAGAGACAGGCTCGTTACCACCTGCATGTCATGGACCAAGAGACACACTCGTTACCCCTGCATGGTATGGAGGAGGGGAGCATTGTCTAATTAGGCAGAAGCAGGGCAGTGCTGGGGCAGAGAAAGTCAGCCTTGCCTTGAAGCCAGGAACACAGCAGAGCTAGCTATTACACAATCCCCCAGCCAAATTAGTCACTGTGGCTGGGATCATCCGTCCAGGGCAGGGATAGCGTGTTTCAGATTAAAACTAAAAAAACACCCTATCTCCCATATCTGTTGCCAGCTGCACATCTCATGGTTTATGATACAGGGCCTGTAGTATCTGAATATAATATTCAGACGGGGAAAGAGAAAGAGAGAGAGAGAGAGAGAGAGAGAGAGAGAGAGAGAGAGAGAGAGAGAGAGAGACAGAGAGAGAGACAGACAAATACAGAGAGAGAGAGCGACAGAGACAGAGACAGAGACAGAGACAGAGAGAGAGAGAGAGAGAGCGAGAGAGAGAGAGAGAGAGAGTGAGAGAGAGAGAGAGAGAGAGGAGAGAGAGAGAGAGAGAGAGAGCGAGAGCGAGCGAGAGAGAGAGAGAGAGACAGAGTGGAGGTTTAATTTCCACTCAGAGTTGATGAGGAATCCTTGCCGCTAGCCCTAATCTTATTATCTACTACAATGCCCTCTCCTGATTGGTCTCGCTGTATTAATAGCCAATCATAGTGAACATGTCAGTCAAGTGTTCTGAAGATGACAGGATGTGTGACTGACTGACAACTGGATATAATTCACCCAATCAAACAGTCCTCAAAGCTGTCAAGGAGGCACTGGGTTGGATAGAACAGATCATACTAGAATATAACTTTATAGAAACTTAGAACAGAATAGAATACTCGGTAATACTTTACTTAAAGCCTGCTGGTGTAATTCCTGATACAGTTACAATGCATTTTAAGACTTGACATGAGCAGGTATGCCTCTGTTATATTGTCTTATGGTCATATACTGTATTTTAGTTCCAAGCATGTTACATACATGAAAGGCAATCAGTGAAAGGCAAACCCCTATACAGTACAACATGGACCCAACAGTAGACTATGGGTACAGGACAACAGGGACCCAACAGTAGGCTATGGGTACAGGACAACATGGACCCAACAGTAGACTATGGGTACAGGACAACAGGGACCCAACAGTAGGCTATGGGTACAGGACAACAGGGACCCAACAGTAGTCTATGGGTACAGGACAACATGGACCCAACAGTAGGCTATGGGTACAGGACAACAGGGACCCAACAGTAGGCTATGGGTACAGGACAACAGGGACCCAACAGTAGGCTATGGGTACAGGACAACATGGACCCAACAGTAGGCTATGGGTACAGTACAACATGGACCCAACAGAATACTGGCTAATATTCCCCTGTATTTGTGCCAACCATTTTACAGACAAGTAAGACAATTCAGTGAAAGGTACAGTTCAAACTCCAAATAGATATATATCTTACTACAGACACAAACAAGGACCCGACAGTACTGGAAGGACACAGGACAGTGAAGAACATAAAATCCAGCATGCTGCTACTTGATATTAATATTACCCTATACTTGACTAGGCCCCTCCTCTAATTTAGGGTCCGCGAGGACTCCCGTGAACCAATCGCGCGCCAGCTGCACACGTAGGGAACCCTGCTTGCGGTTTACGGTGAGCACGAGCTAGAGAGTAAGAGAGAGAAAGAGAGCGCTCAGACAGCGAGCTGCGGAGAAAATTTCGGACCAGCCACCTCGCTGGAGTTCTCTCTTCTCATCCTTACCGACGCAGAGAACCAAACCGAGGAATACTGGTGTTTATTCAAAGGAAGAAACGGGTCTAAAACCTCGCTGAACGACAAGGTAAGACCGTTGGGTTTTTAAACAAGCAGAAACCAAAGGATCCTATGGTTCTAACCACGAACTTAGCATTAAGATGCTTTTGGGAAACCGGGCCCAGGTGCTTTCACTAATGAACCGAAACGCGGGATTCTGACTTCCAAATGTCATGTTTTCCCAGTCTAAGAAACGCAATGTCTTCTTATTGAAAGGGTTTTGTTACCTGCAGTGGTTCTGGGTAGATGTATTTATTTTCTAAGTAGCCGTGTTCAAGGCAAGCCCTGCTCTGCACAGCGGCTTGCGGTCGGTCTCTTTGAGGCAGGCTGCCGGCTGGTGTCAATAGGGCTCACAGATGTGTTAACTTTTTTGGCCACAAGACGAAAGACGCGCATCAAATTAACTCGACAAGAGAAAGAATAGGACAATCGAAATCAAAACCAAACGCTCATCCCGTTCTAACGGAAACTGGCCCTCGTTCCATTGGTGCGTAAATAGTCAATGAACGTGAAAGCAAGTGTGTCCCGAAGAGGAATGGGCTTATAGCGGGGTTTTGACGTTTACACCGAAATCAGTGGCGCTAGCGCTAATTAATCTCATGGGAGCAAGTGTATCCGAGGCAAGGGGCGCGAGGGACACGGATGTGATGATTCTGCTAGAAAGACTACCCTGGTAGCACCAATACTTTGGAACCAACTGTTTTACTGCAGGTCGGCAGGCTGTTCATATGACGGTTATCTCTCTCTCTCTGCGCTGTGTGAACATCTGTATGCTCTCTGTCTCTCTCTCTCTCTCTCTCTCTCTCTCTCTCTCTCTCTCTCTCTCTCTCTCTCTCTCTCTCTGTCTCTCTCTCTGTCTCTCTCTCTCTCTCTCTCTCTCTGTCTCTCTCTCTGTCTCTCTCTCTCTCTCTCTCTCTCTCTCGCTCTCTGTTATCCACCACATCTGTGTGCCCGTTGTTTTACGCTAGACCTGCTCTATACTAAAAATGCAACCTTGCGTAAACCAAAAATAAGACAAAATCCTCCAGTTTGTGTTGACTAATCAATGATGTTCTCGTCACAAGTCAATTGGAGAAGGGTCCGTTGCATCGAACGACGAGCCCGCACCAGGGTTATAGTGTATGATTGGTTGAAACCGTGTTCTTGCTTTGGTCCATTGATTTTCGCTTGATTCATTACTCTTCTGCTCTGGGATGGGTGATCCTATTCAGCCAAGGCGCAGCGGCCGGGTGTAAACACGCTTGAT
This sequence comes from Coregonus lavaretus, assembly GCF_964263955.1. Classification (NCBI taxonomy): domain Eukaryota; kingdom Metazoa; phylum Chordata; class Actinopteri; order Salmoniformes; family Salmonidae; genus Coregonus; species Coregonus lavaretus. The sequence goes on from NW_028161757.1 coordinate 6,127, forward strand.
CTAGGTTTAACAGAAGTGTGTGTTAGATGTGGTCGGTGACGTTTAAGATGAGGGAGGACAATTATTTATTTTAATGAGCATGTCCTTATTTCTATTACAGCATCTTGGATGACTGTCATTCATATTCCATTCACCCAGTTCAATGTAACAGCGATAGGTTTAGGCTACTACATGATACTCACATTTTCCCTATACCCATCATGAGGATGCTACAACCTAGCATGTGAATGAAAGTTTACAACGTAGGTGCACAGATCGAGAGTAAAAGTGGAGTAATCAATGTGACAGACAGTGACCCATTCAATGCCGCCTTGAACACTCCTGCCTGAATCTAGCTGATCTAAGGTGTAATCATTAGTCCAACAGTTGCAAACGAGAGTTTCTATTGGACAAATTCAGGTATGTTTATCCCCGTTTCGTTCTGTTTGCTTCCGTTTAAGAACTGTTTTTCAACAGAATCGGCGGAATGAATACGTCCCTGATCACAAACACAGTTCACTTTCATAGCAGCCTCACACAAATAGCATGATCATTTTACTCGTTGGATAATTCCTTCTGGCATTTACACGCTCTCCTCATCTCAACTTTTCCCTTTTCTTGTAGACTTCAGTGAACAACACATTAGCTGTCTTTGACCAGCCGAAAAAACCTTTCCAAGCCAAACCTTCCTATCATAACCGCTAACTGCTACACACAGCCTACATAGTTGTCACCATATTAGATAGTTAACGTCATAGTCAACGTAGCTACTAGAACTAACGTGTTAGTAAACCCGCTACAATCATGCAGTACAGTGTACAGTCAGCAGCAAGCAGTTTAGCAGTTACACCGGCGGGCCCCGGTGGCAATACATTAATAAAAGCAAAAGCTTACCTTGACTTGGAAGAGCTCCAGTGTTGGATAGCCATAGCCAGCTAGCTAACATAGCATCCCTCTCTGTTTGAGCCGGGTGTTTGAGTAGGCTAAACTAGCTAGCTGCATTAGCTAGCTAAGTAAAAGTGAAAAAAACACAACGAAATATAGCTCTCTCTCTCTCTCTCTCTTGCTTCTCCTTCATTTTTAAAGATATATTGTCTTTCTCTCTCTTTGAGTCAACTACTCACCACACTTTATGCACTGCAGTGCTAGCTAGCTGTAGCTTATGCTTTCAGTACTAGATTAATTTTCTGATCTTTTTTGATTGGGTGGACAACATGTCAGTTCATGCTGCAAGATCTATGATAGGTTGGAGGACTTCCTCCGGAGGTTGTCATAATTACTGTGTAAGTCTATGGAATGGGGTGAGAACCATGAGCCTCCTAGGTTTTGTATTAAGATCAATGTACCCAGAGGAGGACAGAAGCTAGCTGTCCTCCGGCTACACCATGGTGCTACCCTACAGAGTGCTGTTGAGGCTACTGTAGACCTTCATTGCAAAATAGTGTGTTTTAATCAATTATTTGGTGACGTGAATATATTTAGTACAGTTTTATCTAAAAATGATCACTTTTTTAAATGTTAAACTATTTACATTTTTATGAAATTCACTGAGTAGGATGGTCCTCCCCTTCCTCCTCTGAGGAGCCTCCACTGGTGTGTGTGTGTGTGCTATTAACCCTCTCATGCATGTGAAATGAGAGAGAGAGTGTGTGTGTATAGTTGTGTGTGTGTGAAAGAGTGTGTGTGTGTGTCGGTTAGGACATCTACTTTGTGCATGACACAAGTAATTTTTCCAACAATTGTTTACAGGCAGATTATTTCACTTATAATTCACTGTATCACAATTCCAGTGGGTCAGAAGTTTACATACACGAAGTTGACTGTGCCTTTAAACAGCTAGGAAAATTCCAGAAAATGATGTCATGGCTTTAGAAGCTTCTGATAGGCTAATTGACATCATTTGAGTCAATTGGAGGTGTACCTGTGGATGTATTTCAAGGCCTACCTTCAAACTCAATGCCTCTTTGCTTGACATCATGGGAAATTCAAAAGAAATCAGCCAAGACCTCAGAAAAAATATGTAGACCTCCACAAGTCTGGTTCATCCTTGGGAGCAATTTCCAAATGCCTGAAGGTACCACGTTCATCTGTACAAACAATAGTACGCAAGTATAAACACCATGGGACCACGCAGCCGTCATACCGCTCAGGAAGGAGACGCATTCTGTCTCCTAGAGATGAACGTACTTTGGTGCGAAAAGTGCAAATCAATCCCAGAACAACAGCAAAGGACCTTGTGAAGATGCTGGAGGAAACGGGTACAAAACTATCTATATCCACAGTAAAAAGAGTCCTATATATTGACATAACCTGAAAGGCCGCTCAGCAAGGAAGAAGCCACTGCTCCAAAACCGCCATAAAAAAGACAGACTACGGTTTGCAACTGCACATGGGGACAAAGATCGTACTTTTTGGAGAAATGTCCTCTGGTCTGATGAAACAAAAACAGAACTGTTTGGTCATAATGACCATTGTTATGTTTGGAGGAAAAAGGGGCAGGCTTGCAAGCCGAAGAACACCATCTCAAACGTGATGCACAGGGGTAGCAGCATCATGCTGTGGGGGTGCTTTGTTGCAGGAGGGACTGGTGCACTTCACAAAATAGATGGAATCATGAGGAAGGAATATTGAAGCAACATCTCAAGACATCAGACAGGAAGTTAAAGCTTGGTCATAAATGGGTCTTCCAAATGGACAATGACCCCAAGCATACTTCCAGAGTTGTGGCAAAATGGCTTAAGGACAACAAAGTCAAGGTATTGGAGTGGCCATCACAAAGCCCTGACCTCAATCCTATGGAAAATGTGTGGGCAGAACTGAAAAAGTGTGTGCGAGCAAGGAGGCCTACAAACCTGACTCAGTTACACCAGCTCTGTCAGGAGGAATGGGCCAAAATTAATCCAACTTATTGTGGGAAGCTTGTGGAAGGCTACCCGAAACGTTTGACCCAAGTTAAACAATTTAAAGGCAATGCTACCAAATACTAATTGAGTGTATGTAAACTTCTGACCCACTGGGAATGTGATGAAAGAAATAAAAGCTGAAATAAATAATTATCTCTACTATTATTCTGACATTTCACATTCTTAAAATAAAGTGGTGATTCTAACTGACCTAAAACAGGTAATTTTTACTAGGATTAAATGTCAAGAATTGTGAAAAACTGAGTTTTAAATGTATTTGGCTAAGGTGTAAGTAAACATCCGACTTCAACTGTATATAAGGAATAGGGTGTAATTTCACATCCAAGGACCGTCACACACACACACACACACACACACACACACACACACACACAGCTCAATGCTTCACTGATCAGGCTTCCATATGAGATGACGGGAAGACAGACAGATAAAATATAAATGAGATAAAGTTTTGGGCCGGTTGAAACAGCTGTTTGTCCTGGGAGATGAACATTGGGTTGTTATTTTACCTGACATGGCTTATGGTTGTCTTTGTATCTGGTTCTTTGTAGAAATGTGACCCAGAATCATACAAAATCTTGTGTTTCTCTACTCTGATGATTAATTCACAGATAGGAACTGCCCCTTCCATTTTCAGGCTATGCTCCAACCCTACACCCCAACCCTACACCCCAACCCTACACCCCAACCCGAGCACTCCGTTCTGCCACCTCTGGTCTCTTGGCCCTCCCATCCCTACGGGAGGGCAGCTCCCTCTCAGCACAGTCCAAGCTCTTCTCTGTCCTGGCACCATCTTCCCGAAAGCACCTGAAGCCCTACCTCTTCAAATAGTATTTTAAATAATCCCACAGCAAAAGGGAAACCTATTTAGTTAATCTCTCCTTGTTTGTCTTTCAAGCATCCATGTGGGTTTGTGTCTTTGTGATTTCCTATAGGGAGGGGACTTGCAGCATGTGGAGTGTCTCAAATAGAATCAAGTTCTATTTTAGCGTCTGGCTACGCAGGCACTGGTTGACGCGTGCGAGCAGTTTGGAAGAAATGATTGAATAGCAGGTGTACATTTATTTAGTGAAGTTCATCTGCATCTGCCACCCGAGAGCGGAACGGAGGAGACTGGCTGGGAGGCTGGTTTCCAATGGCGACTGGTTTCCAATGGCGACTGGGAGGCTGGTTTCCAATGGCGACTGGGAGGCTGGTTTCCAATGGCGACTGGGAGGCTGGTTTCCAATGGAGACTGGGCGGCTGGTTTCCAATGGAGACTGGGCGGCTGGTTTCCAATGGAGACTGGGCGGCTGGTTTCCAATGGAGACTGGGCGGCTGGTTTCCAATGGCGACTGGGCGGCTGGTTTCCAATGGCGACTGGGCGGCTGGTTTCCAATGGCGACTGGGCGGCTGGTTTCCAATGGAGACTGGGAGGCTGGTTTCCAATGGCGACTGGGCGGCTGGTTTCCAATGGCGACTGGGCGGCTGGTTTCCAATGGCGACTGGGCGGCTGGTTTCCAATGGCGACTGGGCGGCTGGTTTCCAATGGCGACTGGGCGGCTGGTTTCCAATGGCGACTGGGAGAATGGTTTCCAATGGAGACTGGGCGGCTGGTTTCCAATGGCGACTGGGAGACTGGTTTCCAATGGCGACTGGGCGACTGGTTTCCAATGGAGACTGGGCGGCTGGTTTCCAATGGAGACGAGCTCAATCAAACAAAGTAGAGTGGGGAAAGTAGGTTAATTAGCGAGGGGTCTGTGTGGGCGGGGAAAGACGGTTTTAGACAGTAGCAAACTATTCTGTAGTGACTATCTGAGCATAATGTAGGCCTACCAACAAAACCAATGGAGCAAATCCCAGAACAATTTCACATGGAAATAGCTTTTGATTACTATGATATAGCCTTCATATGTGGTGTTCAATGCTGGCCCACATTGCATGAGACTTTTAAAAACGTTTTTACATTATATGAAGGGCTTGACATTAATTCATAATTTTTTACTTGGTCTGTAACACCAGGGGCCAGATAGCTGACTGTAAATTGCATTGTATTGTGTTGTATGATGCAAGAAACCACTTTACAAAATACAATTAGTTATTATTACCATACAGACAATTAGACAATGTAGGCTACCCCTCTGCCTATTGGCTTATTTGCATATTCAAGCCTGTCTCAAAATACAACACTGCCCCTTTTAATTAAGACACAAGCTTTTTACCTGACTGGCTTTTCAAAGACAGTTTGAATTGTAGCCTACTTGTTTTTTGGTCTTTTAGGAAGCAATAACTCCCCACTGCTGACCTATACAGTGGGGGGGGGAAAGTATTTAGTCAGCCACCAATTGTGCAAGTTCTCCCACTTAAAAAGATGAGAGAGACCTGTAATTTTCATCATAGGTACACGTCAACTATGACAGACAAAATGATTTTTTTTTCTCCAGAAAATCACATTGTAGGATTTTTAATGAATTTATTTGCAAATTATGGTGGAAAATAAGTATTTTGTCAATAACAAAAGTTTCTCAATACTTTGTTATATACCCTTTGTTGGCAATGACACAGGTCAAACGTTTTCTGTAAGTCTTCACAAGGTTTTCACACACTGTTTCTGGTATTTTGGCCCATTCCTCCATGCAGATCTCCTCTAGAGCAGTGATGTTTCATCTGACCATATGACATTCTCCCAATCCTCTTCTGGATCATCCAAATGCACTCTAGCAAACTTCAGACGGGCCTGGACATGTACTGGCTTAAGCAGGGGGACACGTCTTGCACTGCAGGATTTGAGTCCCTGGCGGCGTAGTGTGTTACTGATGGTAGGCTTTGTTACTTTGGTCCCAGCTCTCTGCAGGTCATTCACTAGGTCCCCCCGTGTGGTTCTGGGATTTTTGCTCACCGTTCTTGTGATCATTTTGACCCCACGGTGTGAGATCTTGCGTGGAGCCCCAGATCGAGGGAGATTATCAGTGGTCTTGTATGTCTTCCATTTCCTAATAATTGCTCCCACAGTTGATTTCTTCAAACCAAGCTGCTTACCTATTGCAGATTCAGTCTTCCCAGCCTGGTGCAGGTCTACAATTTTGTTTCTGGTGTCCTTTGACAGCTCTTTGGTCTTGGCCATAGTGGAGTTTGGAGTGTGACTGTTTGAGGTTGTGGACAGGTGTCTTTTATACTGATAACAAGTTCAAACAGGTGAATTAATACAGGTAACGAGTGGAGGACAGAGGAGCCTCTTAAAGAAGAAGTTACAGGTCTGTGAGAGCCAGAAATCTTGCTTGTTTGTAGGTGACCAAATACTTATTTTCCACCATAATTTGCAAATAAATTCATTAAAAATCCTACAATGTGATTTTCTGGAAAAAAGGAGATCTGCATGGAGGAATGGGCCAAAATACCAGCAACAGTGTGTGAAAACCTTGTGAAGACTTACAGAAAACGTTTGACCTGTGTCATTGCCAACAAAGGGTATATAACAAAGTATTGAGAGACTTTTGTTATTGACCAAATACTTATTTTCCACCATAATTTGCAAATAAATTCATAAAAAATCCTACAATGTGATTTTCTGGATTTTTTTTCCTCATTTTGTCTGTCATAGTTGACGTGTACCTATGATGAAAATTACAGGCCTCTCTCATCTTTTTAAGAGGGAGAACTTGCACAATTGGTGGCTGACTAAATACTTTTTTCCCCCACTGTACTTATCTATAACTGGGCTAATAACTCGCTAACTAGCAAAGGATATCAACAAATGTGCACACGCACGGCTCTGATCTGAACTGAAAAACGCATTAGCTTTTATTTTTAAATTTTTAAATTTGCATTATGCTCCCAGGTGATTGAAAGACAGCTCGTGGGCTACCCCTGCCAATATAATTCTACTCCTTTGCGCTCTAGGCTCTGCCTACAACAAAATCACAGAATCAATCTTGCAAAGTAAAATGTGTTTTGTTGCATTGAAAAGGGGCTGATATAATGTTGATTCAATCACAGGAAAAAAAACATTGATCTATATAGTGCAAATTAATGGGGTGAACTCAGTGAAGTTCAATCTCTTGCGTCTCTGCGCAGCCTGGCATTTCTTCTGCGCGGCAGTCCTGGAGGAGGTGCGCGGCAGTCCTGGAGGAGGTGCGCGGCTGTGCAGGCGCTCAGCTTAGAGGGAACATTGGTCATAGGGCCTTGTCTATTCTATCTCCATATCCCAGTTGGCTAAGACAGACAGTCTCTAAGGGAATTGGGTTGAATGGTCAGGCACAGATGTTGGGCGATTAGGCCTGGCTCGCAGTCGGCGTTCCAATTCATCCCAAAGGTGTTCAATGGGATTGAGGTCAGGGCTCTGTGCGGGCAAGTCAAGTTCTTCCACACCGATCTCGACAAACCATTTCTGTATGGACCTCGCTTTGTGCACTGGGGCATTGTCATGCTGAAACAGTAAAGGGCCTTCCCCAAACTTTTGCCACAAAGTTGGAAGCACAGAATCGTCTAGAATGTTAATGTATGCAGTAGCGTTAAGATTTCCCTTCACTGGAACTAAGGGTCTAGCCCGAAACATGAAAAACATCCCCAGACCATTATTCCTCCTCCACCAAACTTTACAGTTGGCACTATGCATTCGGGCAGGTAGCATTCTCCTGGCATCCGCCAAACCCAGATTCCTCTGTCGGACTGCCAGATGGTGAAGCGTGATTCATCACTTCAGAGAACGCGTTTCCACTGCTCCAGAGTCCAATGGCGGCGAGCTTTACACCACTCCAGCCGACGCTTGGCATTGCGCATGGTGATCTTAGGCTTGTGTGCAGCTGCTCGGCCATGGAAACCCATTCCATGAAGCTCCTGACGTTTTTGTGTTGACATTGCTTCCAGAGGCAGTTTGGAACACAGTAGTGAGTGTTGCAACCGAGGACAGATGATATTTACTCGCTACGTGCTTCAGCGGTCCCGTTCTGTGAGCTTGTGTGGCCTACCACTTCACGGCTGAGCCGTTGTTGCTCCTAGACGTTTCCACTTCACAATAACAGCACTTACAGTTGACCGGGGGCAGCTCTAGCAGGGCAGAAATTTGACAAACTGACTTGTTTGAAAGGTGGCATCCTATATCGGTGCCACGTTCAAAGTCACTGAGTTCTTCAGTACGGGCCATTCTACTGCCAATGTTTGTCTGTTGAGATTGCATGGCTTTGTGCTCGATTTTATACACTGCAACATACCTTGATCCCAGGTTTTAAATACACTTTTGTAACCATGGATAAAGAGGTGAAGGAAGAGCTTCTCCAGAGAGTTACCTGAACCAAGACAACAGAGTCAGGAGGAGCAAGGTGAGGAAAATGCAGATCAGCGGAAAATAAAATAAATCAGACCTGAAAAGCTAGCTGTCCAGCTTAGCGTCTGAAAAGAGGCAACAGACGACAAAACCCAAAGTTAACCCCCCCCCAAGTGAAAAAGCCCCAGTGAAACCCCCCCCCCCCCCCCCCCCCCCCCCTCCCCCTCAGTAAAAAATAGTTTAAGGTCTACAACCAAATGAAAGAGAGAAGTGCAGTGAAGGACCCACTTGCCTTGAGAGGGAAAAACATACAACCAACCGGCACATTTTGCAAAGCAATATCTGTGCATTCCAGCATCCAGCTGTGCCTCAGAATGGGTTCTGGAATCATCTGTAGTCCATTAGACAGAGAAGCATGTGGACACTTGTTTTCCTGGCCAAGAACCTAAAACAGGCAAAGCAACTGTCTAAAATATAGACTAATCTCACAAGTCACTGTGAACAGGACACACATGTTGAAACTATGCTGCTATTTACCTACTTGATACAGTTTTATTTTTGATTGAGATATTGTATTCTTATTTAATATGGTGTTTTATTTCTGTTCTATGTTTCCACAAACAAACAAAAAATCCAGTGGTTATTCTGTGACTTTGGCTAATACACTTTCTTTTATATATATATTTTGCTGTGGTATTGTTTTGGTATCAAGTATAGTTTCGGTATCGTTATTGACTATTTTGATACTGAACCTGGTATCGAAGTCAAAATTCTGGTATGGTGACAGCACTAACACACAACAGTGTGTGGAGGATGAGGATGATTGATGCTGTAGGGCTGTTCATCGACGCTTGATGCTGATGAGGAGGATTGATGCTGTTTATCACCTCAAGACATATGCAATCTAAAGCCAAGCAACAATGATGTTATGAGAGCTGTTTGGGGATTGGATGGATTTGCACACGGATACCCACGGACACACACACTCATGCACACAAACAAATACATTCCTGTCACGTTATGGAAAGACAGTCTTCCTTCCTCCCTCCATCTCTCTCTGTTTCTCTCTCTCTCTGTCTCTCTCTCTCTGTCTCTCTCTCTCTGTCTCTCTCTCTCTGTCTCTCTCTCTCTATCTTTCTCTAATTGATTTAAAGGGTTGGTTAACTTAAATGTCATGATTTGTTAATTGTCTATGGGCCTCATTGTCTGTCTATGATTTGACATTCATTACCTCCGCAGAGGCTTGATCAAGGCCAATCTATGGGCCCTAGTTGGGGTCCATTCAAGGTCCTAATTATAAAAGCATATTATTGTTATGTAGTCTTGAAATTATTAGGGGAGGTGCTCTATTGGTGTGAATCTCACTGTTTGACATTTTACTAGTGCACTGTAATAATGGTAATACCAAACTTGGGAGATGTTGGGAGATGCCTTCAGAACCGTCCACTAGGGGCAACGTTACCACCTAGTAGGCTTGCGTGCGTCGTGGAGGGGGATAGAGGAAGGCTTAAACGCTCCGGCTCACTAGTTCTTTAGTTTTTTCTGTTTGAACCCTATTCCAAACCTTAACCCATACCTTAACCAGTGGGATTAATGCCAAAACGTAACCATCAAAATGTTCTGTTTATCCCCCCTCCTTGACAGATGTCCAACACTGAAGTGAGACAGTGAGTTCTGGTTGCCTCTATAGGGTAGAACATGTTTAGCATTCTGTCTTCTTCCCTGTATCCCTCCACGTATCAGCCCTGCTTCAATCTTCACCACCCGTCACACACACACACACACACACGTCACTGTGTGGAAGATGATGTAACACAGCGAAAGATCTCCTACACACACGCGCGCACACACAGTGGTACACACACACACACACACACACACACATACAAAAACCCTATACCATACACACACACACAAACAAAAACACTATACCATACACACACACACACACACACTTCACACACACTACACACACACACTATATCATGCACACACACACACAAACACTATACCATGCGCACACACACATTCACCCATAGTAAATCTAGGGCATCTACATGTTGTGTATCACATCTCTACTTCAACAACATATCAGTTGACAGGTCCTGGGGGGAGAAACCGCCATCTTGTGGCAAAAGAGGCAATCGCTGAAATGGATCTGGGCAGACATTTTTTGTACTTCTCTGTGTGTGTGCGCGCTGCTCATTGCTGTTCTCTGGTGCGCTTGGGCATGAAAAATCCCCTTCCACCCTAGCAACCCCAAGCCTCGGACACATCCACAGTCATGTAAGGAAGCCTGTGTAGAGTGTGTGTGGGTGTGTGTGTTGAGTCAGTTGCTCTCTCCTTCCTCCCTGATTGACTCACTAACCAGGTCCACCTCTACAAGGCAGCAGTCCCAACTTTTGCCTGTAGCACGTCACCCTCAACCGTAGCCCCAGCACCTCACACAGGAGCAACAGAGCAATGGACACCCCGCCTAGACCAGCGAGACCCCCTCCTGAAGGACCTGCACAGAGAGAACCCACGCCAAGAGGACCTACACCCAGACCACAGCTTCACCAGCCACACCCCAATCAGCTGAGACCACCCCAAGAAAACCCTGTCTACACCCTATATAGGCCCCCCCAGATCAGACCTATGCCCCTTCTGCCGACCCCATGCGGCAAGGACCTCAACATGACAGCAGGACATATGCCCAGGCCGTGAGCAGAGCAACATGCCAAACATCCACTATTACACCCGCCAAAGCACCATCCTGCGACCTAAGAGGTATGTATCAGATGCTCAACATGCTCTGCTCACACCTACTGTAATGGTCCAGGCCTAAACCACATGAAAACAACACTGGACACTATGGAACACAAAGCTTTTACGATCTCATCCTGGAATATACAAGGTCTGAGGTCATCTGCCTTTGGCCTAAAGAGCAGGAACCTGGACTTCATCAAAGAAATTGGAAATACAGACATTGTCATCCTACAAGAAACATGGTATAGAGGAGACGGACCCACTGGTTGCCCTCTAGGTTACAGAGAGCTGGTAGTTCCATCCACCAAACTACCAGGTGTGAAACAGGGAGGGACTCAGGGGGTATGCTAATTTGGTATAGAGCAGACCTAACCCACCCTATTAAATGGAACATTTTACATTTGACTAGAAATTCAAAAGCAAATTATCTCAACAGAGAAAAATGGCCTCCTGTTTGATACTGTTTGTCCCCCCAATAAAATCCTCTAACGATGACAGTTTCTCCATCCTAGAGGGGGATCAACCATTTCCATGCCCAGGGACATGTACTAGTCTGTGGCGACCTAAATGCCAGAACTGGACAAGAACCTGACACCCTCAGCACACAGGTGGACAAACACCTACCTGGAGGTGACAGCATTCCCTCCCCCATATGCCCCCACAACTACGACAACATAACCAACAAAAACGGGTCACAACTCCTGCAGCTCTGTCTCACGCTGGGTCTGTACATAGTCAATGGTAGGCTTCGAGGGGACTCCTATGGTAGGTACACCTATAGCTCATCCCTTGGCAGTAGTACTGTAGACTACTTTATCACTGACCTCAACCCAGAGTCTCTCAGAGCGTTCACAGTCAGCCCACTGACAACCCTATCAGACCACAGCAAAATCACAGTCAACAGAGTAATACTCAATCATGAGGCATCAAAGCCAAAGGAACTGAATAATATTAAGAAATGCTATAGATTTACATTTTAGTCATTTAGCAGACGCTCTTATCCAGAGCGACTTACAGAAGCAATTAGGGTTAAGTGCCTTGCTCAAGGGCACATCGACAGATTTTTCACCTAGTCGGCTCGGGGATTAGAACCAGCAACCTTTCGGTTACTGGCACAACGCTCTTAACCACTAAGCTACCTGCCGCCCTAGATTGACGGATAGCAGTGTGGAAATCTACCAAAAAACTATTAGGCAACAACAACAATTCCTTCTAGACAACTTCCTGGACAAAATGTTTCACTGTACTGGTGAAGTTGTAAACTTGGCAATAGAAAACCTTAACAGTATATTTGACCTCTCAGCTTCCCTATGAATCTAAAAATGTCTAGCAGACAACCTAAGAAAATTAACAACAATGACAAATGGTTTGATGAAGAATGCAAAAACCTAAGAAAGAAATTGAGAACCTATCCAACCAAAAACATAGAGACCCAGAAAACCTGAGCCTACGCCTTCACTATGGTGAATCACTAAAACAATACAGAAATACACTACGGAAAAAGAAGGAACAGCATGTCAGAAATCAGCTCAATGTAATTGAAGAATCAATAGAATCTAACCACTTCTGGGAAAATTGGAAAACACTAAACAAACAACAACACGAAGAGCTATCTATCCAAAACGGAGATGTATGGGTAAACCACTTCTCCAATCTTTTTGGCCCTATAACAAAGAACAAACAGCAAAAAAATATACATGATCAATTACAAATCTTAGAAACAACTATTAAAGACTACCAGAACCCACTGGATTCTCCAATTACATTGAATGAACTACAAGACAAAATACAAACCCTCCAACCCAAAAAGGCCTGTGGTGTTGATGGTATCCTCAATGAAATTATAAAATATACAGACCACAAATTCCAAATGGCTATACTTAAACTCTTTAACATCATCTTTAGCTCTGGCATCTTCCCCAATATTTGGAACCAAGGACTGATCACCCCAATCCACAAAAGTGGAGACAAATTTGACCCCAATAACTACCGTGGGATATGCGTCAATAGCAACCTTGGGAAAATCCTCTGCATTATCATTAACAGCAGACTCGTACATTTCCTCAGCGAAAACAATGTACTGAGCAAATGTAAATTGGCTTTTTAGCAAATTACCGTACGACCGACCACGTATTCACCCTGCACACCCTAATTGACAAACAAACAAAACAAAACAAAGGCAGTCTTCTCATGATTTGTTGATTTAAAAAAAAGCTTTCGACTCAATTTGGCATGAGGGCCTGCTATGCAAATTGATGGAAAGTGGTGTTGGGGGAAAAACATACGACATTATTATAAAATCCATGTACACAAAAAACACACACATTTCTTTCCACAGAGCTGGGGGGTGAGACAGGGATGCAGCTTAAGCCCCACCCTCTTCAAGACATATAATATATATATATATCTCAACGAATTGGCGAGGGCGCTAGAACAGTCTGCAGCACCCGGCCTCACCCTACTAGAATCTGAAGTCAAATGTTTACTGTTTGCTGATGATCTGATGCTTCTCTCCCCAACCAAGGAGGGCCTACAGCAGCACCTAGATCTTCTGCACATATTCTGTCAGACCTGGGCCCTGACAGTAAATCTCAGTAAGACAAAAAATAATGGTGTTCCAAAAAAAACCACGAATACAAATTCCATCTAGAAACCGTTGCCCTAGAAGAACACAAACTATACATGCCTCGGCCTAAACATCAGCGCCACAGGTAACTTCCACAAGAAGGGCCTTCTATGCCATCAAAAGGAACATAAAATTCGACATACCAATTAGGATCTGGCTAAAAATAATTGAATCAGTTATAGAACCCATTGCCCTTTATGGTTGTGAGGTCTGGGGTCCGCTCACCAACCAATAACCACTGTGACTGTCCCACAATTAAGGAAATCTTTGACTATGTACAGACTGTGAGCATAGCCTTGCTATTGAGAATGGCCGCCAAATGCAGACCTGGCTCTCAAGAGAAGACATGCTATTTGCACACTGCCCACAAAATGAGTTGGAAACTGAGCTGCACTTCCTGCCAGATGGAGTAGAGAGAGCGATGGGGTAGAGAGAGAGGAGCGATGGGGTAGAGAGAGAGGAGCGATGGGGTAGAGAGAGAGGAGCGATGGGGTAGAGGGAGAGGAGCGATGGGGTAGAGAGAGAGAGCGATGGGGTAGAGAGCGAGAGCGATGGGGTAGAGAGAGAGAGATGGGGTAGAGAGAGAGAGAGATGGGGTAGAGAGAGAGATGGGGTAGAGAGAGAGGAGCGATGGGGTAGAGAAAGAGGAGCGATGGGGTAGAGAGAGAGGAGCGATGGGGTAGAGAGAGAGAGAGATGGGGTAGAGAGAGAGAGAGATGGGGTAGAGAGAGAGAGAGATGGGGTAGAGAGAGAGAGAGATGGGGTAGAGAGAGAGATGGGGTAGAGAGAGAGAGAGATGGGGTAGAGAGAGAGAGAGATGGGGTAGAGAGAGAGAGAGATGGGGTAGAGAGAGAGAGAGATGGGGTAGAGAGAGAGAGAGATGGGGTAGAGAGAGAGAGAGATGGGGTAGAGAGAGGAGAGATGGGGTAGAGAGAGGAGAGATGGGGTAGAGAGAGAGAGAGATGGGGTAGAGAGAGGAGAGATGGGGTAGAGAGAGAGAGAGATGGGGTAGAGAGAGAGAGAGATGGGGTAGAGAGAGAGAGAGATGGGGTAGAGAGAGAGAGAGATGGGGTAGAGAGAGGAGAGATGGGGTAGAGCGAGAGATGGGGTAGAGAGAGAGAACTTTATGGAGCATTTATGTCTCGTCCTCATCTCTTCCCCTCTCCTAAGCAGACCATGTAACAAATGCATTTTTGCTAGGTCGCTTTAACTCTTAGATCTACAGTAAATGGATAATGGCAGACACACATACAAAAACACACTCACATGCGCACCCCCCCCCCCCCCCCCCGCTGGGCCTATTGAATAATGCATTAATACTGTAGGCATTGTCTGAGGCATCACTGATGACATACATACTACAGCCAGCCATGTTTGCAATATTGATATGGAAAGAGACGTTCTCCTCTCCCAACCTCTCTATTCACTCCGCATGTTAAAAAGTTGGGTTCTGCATGAAGTCACAAGGAACTATTTTCTTCCGTTGAGTCATCTTTGTAGGTTAAAATAAAAGTTATATAGAGTTTTCTGAACTTTAAGAAAGTCAATTCCCAATAAGCAGTAGCTTGGGACTAAATGAGAGATTGCAGATATATCCAGAGCATTTGAGAATGATGGCATTTTGTATTGGTGAACTACACATATCATGTATCACTTAGGAGTCAAGTGTATTCAGTTAGACATACTGCATAATGATGTCATCCACCTTCATGTGCCCATAGTGCCCTGTTCAAAAGTAGTACCCTATAAAGTGAACACAGACCTCTATGGTCCTCTGGCTGTCCAATCCAATCCTGATATGCTAGGCAGCGCTCAAGCTAGCTGATTGATTTAGCTACCCCAGTGGAATAGCCAATGATGGCTGCTAATGGACCCCCACCTTTAGTAAGGTCACGATGAAAGTCCACCGAGGGGGAGGCTGGCGGGTTTAGTTTACTTTATTAGTTACAGCACAAGCAGCAGCTACTCTTCCTGGGGTCCACATAAAACATACAAATACATGACAAAGTACGGAACAGTAGTAGAAAACAACAACATAACTAAAATTAATAATACATTAATAATTATAATCAAATTAAAACATTTTTTAAATAAGAGTTATAAGACACTAAGAGACAACAACAAAAAGTATTTACATATTCATATATTCATATTCTTATAAACAGTGTGACGTCACGAGAGGCTACACAGCTTTCAGCGGGGTTGCTCAAGTAGTGCAAGGAGACAAGGTTCAAACAAAACAAGGATTTTATTATAGGTCTTGGGAAATTAACGAAAATATAACAAAATTCTGTTCTCTTGTGGCTCTTTAAGGGTTAACAGTTCAGGGATGTCTCTTCCACATCCAAAAATCATAATTTTCCCTCGCTCAGATAACTTTTCCCCAGCCTTACTGTAGTCCACGTTGCAGCTAGTGGCCAACCCAGCAAAAAGTCCTTCCAAAATCTCTCACGTATTTCCACAGGTGCATATATCCAAAGGTGAGTATTTCCCAAAGGTAAGTATCTCCAAATCCTTATATTCCTCCTGGAAGTGGACGTGCAGCACTCTTGTCCTCCAGAGAGCCCAGGTTGGAGACTGTGTTTCTTCACCCCCCACACACTCCCTCAGTGTGTCTCTTCCCTTCCCAAAACCTTCAGCTCATCAGCTCCTGATTTGTTTCAGCTGCGGGGGAAGATTGGCCATAGAGGGGTGGAGTTCCCGACCATACCAGCAGATGGAGCCATAGCTGTCTGGGTTTGCAGCCACCTCAGGGGGATGTAACGTCCCTCCAGGACACAGCCTCTCGTGACATCACACATCCCCCTCCTCGGGACCGACGTCCTCGTCGGGGTAAAGGCAGCGAAGAAGGCATCACGCCGGGAGAGGGCGTCCGCATTGCCGTGGTGCTTGCCAGCCCTGTGGGCAACAGAAAAGTTAAACGGTTGCAAGCTCAAAAACCATCTGGTTACTCTACTGTTTGATTCCTTGTTCTTGGCCATCCACTGCAGAGGGGCGTGATCAGATACCACCATGAAACGTCGTCCCAGGAGATAGAACCGAAGGGACTCCAGGGCCCAGACTACAGCCAGACATTCTTTCTCCACCGTTGAATAGTTCTTCTCTCTTGGAAGTAACTTTCTGCTTAGGTAGAGAATGGGATGTTCTTCACCGTCATGTGCCTGGGTGAGGACAGCACCCAGACCCACCTCCGAAGCATCCGCTTGGACAATGAATTCCTTCTTGAAGTCTGGTGCCACCAGGATCGGACTGGAGCAGAGTGCTCGCTTCAGGTTGAGGAAAGCCGCCTCCGCCGCAGGGTTCCACTTCACCATTCGTGAGTGGCGTTTGGTCGTCAGCTCCGTCAACGGTGCAGCTATGGTAGCAAAATCTGCAATAAAGCGTCTATAGTAGCCAGCGAGGCCCAAAAATGACCTTACTTGCTTCTTGGTGATGGGCTGCGGCCAGTCCTGTATGGCCCGCAGTTTGGCTTCCTGTGGTTTGACCAACCCCCGCCCAATGGTGTACCCCAGGTAGTTTGTCTCACTGAAGGCCAGCTTGCACTTCTTCGGGTTTGCCGTGAGCCCTGCTTCCCTGAGCGAATCCAGCACCGCTTGTACCCGGGGTATGTGGCTGGCCCAATCCGGACTTTGTATAACAACATCATCCAAATAAGCCGCTGCGTACCTCTTGTGGGCCGCAAGGACTCGATCCATCAGGCGTTGGAACGTGGCAGGTGCCCCGTGGAGACCAAACGGAAGTCGGGTATACTGGTAGAGCCCCTCCGGGGTGGCAAAGGCTGTCTTCTCCTTGGACGCCGGGGTCAGGGGCACCTGCCAGTAGCCTTTTGTGAGATCAAGAGTGGTTAGGAAACGAGCATGCCCCAAGGAGTCTATTAAATCATCGACACGAGGCATTGGGTATGCATCAAATTCAGACACTTCATTCAACTTTCGATAGTCATTACAAAATCGTACTGAACCGTCTGGCTTGGGAACTAGTACGATGGGACTTGCCCAGGCACTGTGGGACTCTTCGATTACTCCCAACTCCCGCATCTTCCTTACCTCCTTCTGTATAACCACTTTACGAGCCTCTGGCACGCGGTACGGGCGCTGGTTTACCGTTCGGCCAGGCATGGTGCGGATCTCATGTTGGACCACCTCTGTGTGACCGGGAAGGGAGGAGAAGACATCCTGGTTCTGCTCCACGAGTTCCAGGGCCATCTGTCGTTGATGTGGGGACAGATTTGGACCCAGCTGAACCTCTTCTCGCGCCGGTTCCTTGGTCTCTGTGGGGGGTAGACAGCTGAACATCGCCTCTCTGGCGTGCCACTTCTTTAAAAGGTTAACATGATAAATCTGCTCAGTTTTTCTTTTATCTGGTTGCCTCACCTTGTAGTTTACTTCTCCCATGCGTTCAATGACCTCATATGGTCCTTGCCAGGTTGCCAGGAATTTACACTCAACGGTTGGCACCAGGACCAGCACTCTGTCCCCCGGCTTAAACTCCCTGGGTTGAGCAGATCTGTTGTAGGAGGCTTGCTGTTGCCGCTGACTGGCCTCCAGGTGTTCCCGCATCATGGGATAGATGGCCTTCATTCTCTCCCTCATAGCCCCGACATGGTCGATCAGTGTCCGCTGTTGGCATGGCTGCTCCTCCCAGGCCTCCTTGGCGATGTCGAGCAGTCCTCTGGGTCTGTAGGAAAGCAAGAGCTCAAAGGGTGAAAAACCAGTAGAAGACTGCGGTACCTCTCTCACCGCAAATAATATGTATGGTAACAGCTGATCCCAGTTGCGCCCATCTTCCCCTACCGCTTTCCGCAGCATGGATTTTAGTGTTTTGTTAAAACGTTCGACTAGGCCATCTGTCTGGGGGTGGTAGACCGAGGTTCTCAGCTGTTTGATTTTCAGTAAAGCACAGAGTTCTTTCATCACCCTGGACATGAATGGAGTCCCTTGGTCCGTCAATATCTCTTTTGGGATTCCCAGACTAGTTGAGAGACGGAACAGCTCCTTGGCGATTTGTCTGGATGTAGCCTTCCTCAGCGGAATGGCCTCCGGGTACCGGGATGCATAGTCCAGAATGACCAGAATGTATTGATGTCCCCTGGAACTTTTCGGTAAGGGCCCGACTATGTCTAATCCAATCCTCTCAAAAGGAGTTTCGATAATGGGCAAGGGAATGAGCGGGTTTCTATATGTGGGCTTTGGCGCAACCTGCTGACACTCAGGGCAACTACGGCAGTAGTTCTCTATCTCTTTGTGTACTCCTGGCCAAAAGAAACGTTGCATGATTCTTTCCTTAGTCTTCTCTACCCCCAAGTGGGCCCCTAGCGGGTGTGTGTGGGCTAGGTTGAGTACTGTGGCCCGATAGGGCTGTGGCACGAGGAGCTGTTCATGCACTTCATCATTTTTCTTGACTATCTGATATACTAACCCCCGGTTTACTGCGAAATGGGGGTAAGTAGGGTTTGTCTTATCACCTAACACTACACCTTCTAATACCTGCACATTTCTTAAGGCATTTGCAAGAGTAGGATCTTGTAATTGAGCCGTACCATACTGGCCTGTGAGAGGGGGAAGCTCTTGGGTGCCTGGGACGTCTTCTTCACTGGAGAACGGAGCACTTTCCTGGGCTGCGTTCTCTTCTCCCGTATCCGGACCAGTCTCGGTGTCGGTCTGGGCACCTGCCATCCCTATCAGAGCCCGGGCGGGAGTGAGTAACTCGGAGGATTGCACCGGAGCCTTCCCAGGATGAGTCTTGCCTCTCCGTTTCCGAGGTACTCGGGTTATCCTCTCCTGAGACTCTCTCCAGAGTGGGTAAAAGGCTGGGCAGTCTCGTCCAATTAGGACAGGGACGGGGAGGGAATCAACCACCCCCGCCGTCGTGTGTATGGTTCCCCGTGTGCTGGTCATTGTAAGTTCAGTAATGGGGTATTCTCTGGTGTCCCCATGGACACAGGAAACTGGGAGGACTTTCCCCGGGGTCAGACACGTTGGGCCCACCAAATCCTTACGCACCAGGGTGACCCGGCTACCAGAATCCAGTAAGGCCTCCACATCCTGGTGATTCACAGTTACCGGGCAGGTGGGGGGTCGATCTGGGCCGCCATCTACGACTCCCAAGAGCGAGGCAAAACGGTGTGTGGGTGCTGAGCTGGAGGACTCCGCAGTGGGCATAGGTTCATCGGCTGGTTTCCCACACTGCCAGGAGATATGTCCCATCTCCCCACACCGGTAACACTGTCGAGTTTCCCCCTCCTGGTGTACTCTTCTTGGACCCGCCTGGTTTCTGGCTCCCCCTGGAGCCGGGATAAGTCCTGACGTGGCTGGGTTCGAGACCTTGGGGTCCTTTGGACGGGTTCTTCCCATTTGTGGTGGGGCCGCACTCCTGGGGTCTTTTCGGGAAGCATTCAGCATCTCCGCTGTGGCCTGGTACTTTTCCACAGCTTCCACGGTCAGATCAGCCGTGGTCAAGGCCTGTTGACTGATGAACCGTTTTGCCTCATAAGGCAGGGCGCGTAGGTAACGATCCACCACAACGGCCTCCACCACCGCCGCTGCTGTATTCCTCTGCGGATCCAGCCATTTCCTTGCGATTCGGACAAGTTCATGCATCTGCGCCCGAGGAGGTTGGTCTGGTTGGAAGGTCCAGCTGTGAAAGCGCTGGGCCATACCAAACTTTGTGAGTCCATATCTGCTGAGGATCTCAGCCTTCAGGGCATCATAGTCAGTAACCTGGTCAGGGCCCAGGTCCCGGACAGCATTCAGCGATTCCCCGGTTAGAAAGGGGGCTAACAGACCAACCCACTGTTGCTTGGGCCAGACTTCCCTAGTGGCCGTGGCCTCAAATGCATGCAGGTATGTCTCAATGTCATCGGTAGCTCCCATCTTAGATATAAAGTCACTTGCCTTTATTGGGCGGGTATTTTGGACAACCCTCTGTCTCTGCAACTGCAATTCCTCTGCCTTCAGAAGGTTGGCTTTCTTTTGCTCCTCCAAGAGAGCCACGTTTGCTTGCATCTGGGCTTGCTGGCCAGCAACAAGGGCTTTCAATATGTCCTCCATTTCAGTCGGCGGGGAGCCTACGGCCAACTTGGAAAACTGGGTGATCAAACCTTCGGTATCCTCCTCTGACATGCACTATTAACGCTTGAGTATGCCCGTATTCTCCACCATCTGTGACGTCACGAGAGGCTACACAGCTTTCAGCGGGGTTGCTCAAGTAGTGCAAGGAGACAAGGTTCAAACAAAACAAGGATTTTATTATAGGTCTTGGGAAATTAACGAAAATATAACAAAATTCTGTTCTCTTGTGGCTCTTTAAGGGTTAACAGTTCAGGGATGTCTCTTCCACATCCAAAAATCATAATTTTCCCTCGCTCAGATAACTTTTCCCCAGCCTTACTGTAGTCCACGTTGCAGCTAGTGGCCAACCCAGCAAAAAGTCCTTCCAAAATCTCTCACGTATTTCCACAGGTGCATATATCCAAAGGTGAGTATTTCCCAAAGGTAAGTATCTCCAAATCCTTATATTCCTCCTGGAAGTGGACGTGCAGCACTCTTGTCCTCCAGAGAGCCCAGGTTGGAGACTGTGTTTCTTCACCCCCCACACACTCCCTCAGTGTGTCTCTTCCCTTCCCAAAACCTTCAGCTCATCAGCTCCTGATTTGTTTCAGCTGCGGGGGAAGATTGGCCATAGAGGGGTGGAGTTCCCGACCATACCAGCAGATGGAGCCATAGCTGTCTGGGTTTGCAGCCACCTCAGGGGGATGTAACGTCCCTCCAGGACACAGCCTCTCGTGACATCACAACAGTTAAACTAAATCTTTAGAAAGAGGAGAGGCACTGTGATTCAATGTTCTTTTTATCTGTTTTTTTTTAAGCTACATTTGCTTTTTTTGCCTGAGTAACCTCTGGTGGCAGAGCATTCCATGATGACATGGCTCTGTGCATAACTGAGCGACGCATTAAATCTGTTTTTGGTTTGGGTACAGTGAAGACACCCATAGAGGCGTGTCTGGTGGGGTATGTCTGTCTGTTTTGAAGTGTATGCAAATAGATTATACAAGTGGTTAGGCATTTTCAACACACAAATGTTTCTATAAGACTAGAAGAGAAGTAGTCAAACCCTCAACCATGAAGGACCATCATGCATGTTGTTGATGTTAGTTCCGTGTGTGCAATTAAGTGCAAGACGTGCTGCTCTGTTCTGAGCCGGCTGCAGCTTTGCTTTCTTTGCTGCACCTGACCATATTACCAGACAGTAATCAAGACGGGACAAGACCAGAATCTGAACAACTAGTACAGTTGATCTTTGTGTAAAAAAACACAGAACATATTTTTAATAAAAGACATCTTCACAACAACTTTGTCAATATGACTTGACCATGATAACTGACCATCCAATGTTACTCCTAGGAGTTCAGCTTCTTCAACTTGTTCAATGGTCACACCCTTTATGCACAACTCCAGTTGAGGTTTAGGTCTAAGAGAATGCTTTGAACCAAATACAATGCTTTTGGTTTTAGATGTATTTATATAAGACCCGTTTATTGTTAATTACCTATTCTGACACTGACTGTATCTCCTTGCTAAGAGTGTCAGTGAGCTCACTGGTTGTAGGTGCTGATGTGTAGAATGTGCAATCATCAGCATACATAGTCATTTTAGCTTCTTGTAAGACAAGTGACAAATCATTTGTAAAAATAGAGAAGAGTAATGGCCCAAGGCAACTGCCCTGAGGGACACCGCACTGTACATATCTGATGTTAGAGAAATTTCCATTGAAGAATACTCTGAGTTCTATTGGATAGGTAACTCTCCAACCATGTAATGGCAGGTGATGTAAAACCATAAAGTGAGTTTGAAAAGGCTGCACTGAAAATCTAACAAGACAGCTCCAACTATCATCTTATTATCCATTTATTTTAACCGATCATCAGTCATCTGAGTCCGTGCAGTACACGTTGAGTGCCCTTCTCTATGTGCATGCATGCTCATCATTTTACTAAGAACAGGAAGCAAACTGATTGAGCGGCTGTTAGAGCCAGCAAAGGGTGCTTTACTATTTTTAGGCAGTGGAATTACCTTCGCTTTCTTCCACACCTGTGGACACACACACTCCTTTAGGCTTTGGTTAAAGATATAGCAAATAGGGGTGGCAATACAGTCGGCTCCCATTCTCAGTAGTTTCCCATCAAGGTTGTCTATACCTGGTGGCTTATCATTATTGATGGATAAAAAAAACAAAAAACACCTCTCCCACACAAACTTGACCAAATTCAAAACGGCAATCCTTCTCTTTCATTATTAGATCTTCAATACACAAATATGATGGTTCACTGTTCAATGCTGTCATTTCACTTCTCAGTTTCTCCACTTTACTACTGAAATAAATAGTCATTGAAAGGATTGGCAATATTCAAAGGTTTTGTTATAAATTACCCATCAACTTCAATGAACGATGGAGATTAATTGGGTTTTCTACCCATTATATAATTTAAGACCCAAGTCTTTTGTGTTTCATGTCATTTATCTTCTTTTGGTAATATACTTTCTTATGTTTTTTTTTGTTTTTTTGTCACAACATTTCTCAATTGACAGTATGTCAACCAATCAGCTGAGCAGCTTGACTTGTTTTCCACCTATTTTGCATAATTTCTTTGAACCATACAATTTTTCAATTCATCACCAATCCAGTGGGCTCTAACAGCTCTCACAGTTTCTTAACAGGTGCATGCTGGTCAACAATTGGCATGAATCATTTTACAAATACTTCCAGTGCTGCATCTGAATTCACTTCCTCATACACATCAGACCAGCATACATTTTTTTTATACATCTTCAACAAAAGATTCCTGAGAAAACATTTTGCATGATCTCTTGTAAATAAATAACTTTAGGCCCTGCCTTTTTGGTTATTTGGCTTTCCTTGTTATTGCCACAATGTTATGGTCACTACAGCCAATGGGAACTGATATTGCTTTGGAGCAGAGCTTTGCAGCATTAGTGAAGATATGATCAATACAAGTGGATGTCACAGATCCAACACTATTGATATATATACTCTAGTTGGTTGAGTGATAACCTGGGTCATGTTACAGTCATTAGTCACAGTAAGAAGCTTCCTCTTGAGAGGACAACTAGATGATAACCAGTCAATGTTCAGGTCACCCAGAAGATACATTTCTCTGTTAGCATCAGAGACATAATCTAACATCACACACATATTCTCCAGATATTTACATTTTGCACTGGGTGGCCCTATAGCAGCACCCTAAAAGAAGAGGCTTCAGACGAGGCAGGTGAACCTGCAACCACAGCACTTCTACTTCATTTGTCATGAGATCCTCTCTGAGCTTTACAATAATATGGCTCTGAATAGATACAGCAACACCTCCCCCGTAGACATTCATGTCTTTTGTAAAGATGTTATATCCTTGTATTCCTAATGCTGTATCATCAAAGGTGCTGTCTAAGTGAGTCTCAGAAATGGCTACTATATTAATATTATCTAAGATGAGCAGTTACTAAGCTGATGAACTTTGTTTCTGAGGCTATATATATATTTAAATGAGCTAACTTTAACCCTTTCCTATTTCTGATAATAACAAAGAAGGAATTAATGGACTTTTGAGCTGATTCATGCTCAGCAGATGCCTTATCTGGTTTAGCTCGGCTGCAGCAGGGTGCTTTATTCTTCGTGCCGCTTCTGCATAGCTGTCTTGCTGAACTGTTGGTCTGATTGAGGTGTTGTCCTGTTAGCGTGGGGGGGGGGGGGGGGGGGGGGTGCTGTCCGTCCAGTCTGGAAGTGGTCCGAATAAATCCTCCAGAAATCCTCCAAATCAATTCCTTTTGGTTTTATGCTCTATTTCTCTGCCTTCTTCTTGTTGTCCTGATGTCCTAGTCCCTCAGTCATGCCCTTCTTGGTTCAGATGATCAACATGACTTAGTAGACTAGCTAGCTTTCAGGTTAATCAATCTCTCAATCTCTCTCAAAATCTAAAACTCAAACAATCTTCTCAAAGGAAAACCACAAAATAGTCCAAATTGGTGAAGTGAAATGAAACAAAAAAACTTGTTTCAAAAAATTCTAAAAGATAAATAACGGAAAAGTACTGCTGCATATGTATTCACCCCTTTGCTATGAAGCCCCTAAATAAGATCTGGTGCAACCATTTACCTTCAGAAGTCACATAATTGGTTAAATTAAGTCCACCTGTGTGCAATCTAAGTGTCACATGATCTGTCACATGATCTCAGTGTATATATACACCTGTTCTGAAAGGCCCCAGAGTCTGCAACACCACTAAGCAAGGGGCACCACCAAGCAAGCGGCACCATGAAGACCAAGGAGCTCTCCAAACAGGTCAGGGACAAAGTTGTGAAGAAGTACAGATCAGGGTTGGGTTATAAAAAAATATCAAACTTTGAACATCCCAAGGAGCACCATTTAAATCCATTATAAAAAAATGGCACCACAACAAACCTGCCAAGAGAGGGCCGCCCACCAAAACTCACGGACCATGCAAGATAAACCTGAAGGAGCTAAAAAGCTCCACAGCAGAGATTGGAGAATCTGTCCATAGGACCACTTTAAGCCGTATACTCCACAGAGTGGCCAGAAAAAATTGAAGGAATGATGGGATGGCGCTAAATACAAGTAAATTCTTGAGGGAAATCTGTTTCAGTCTTCCAGAGATTTGAGACTGGGACGGAGGTTCACCTTCCAGCAGGACAATGACCCTAAGCATACTGCTAAAGCAACACTTGAGTGGTTTAAGGGGAAACATTTAAATGTCTTGGAATGGCCTAGTCAAAGCCCAGAACTCAATCCAATTGAGAATCTGTGGTAAGACTTAATGTTTGCTTTACACCAGCGGAACCCATCCAACTTGAATGAGCTGGAGCAGTTTTGCCTTGAAGAATGGGCAAAAAATCCCAGTGGCTAGATGTGCCAAGCTTATAAAGACATACCCCAAGAGAATAGTTATGCACGCTCAAGTTTTCTGTTTTCTTGTCTTATTTCTTGTTTGTTTCACACACAAAAAATTTGCATCTTCAAAGTGGTAGGCATGCTGTGTAAATCAGATGATACAAATCAATTTTAATTCCAGGTTGTAAGGCAACAAAATAGGAAAAAATGCCAAGGGGGGTGAATACTTTCGCAAGCCACTGTATCTCCAGATGTGGAGAAGACAGCACTGCATTGAAACAACAAAACTGTTCACTAAAAACCTAAGTAATTTAACTAAAATAATCACATTTTAGTGAGGGAGAGATGGATGGAGGAAGAGAGTGAGAGAGGGTAATGCATATAGAAGCCTGAGCTACAAACAATCCATAGCCCTCAAACCCCTGGGGACTTCATGTATGATACAATTTGGATAGTTATAGTATATATCAGTTAAGGTATAATCAGCAAGCGGCTATGAGGCCCCGAGTTGATTATCCCTTTTATACCATGGCTATAATTGAACACATTTACCAGGTAGAAATGTGTTAATTTGCTGGTAGAAATGTGTTCCAACATCCAGGGCCTAAAATCAACCCCTGCCACCTGCCAAACGCAGGTAGATTTAGGCATTGACAGGTAAGAATGTGTAATTCGCCAGCCACGTTGGCGTGGTAACACTCTGGGCTCTACGGTGTGGGAATTTCATAAAAATTAGTCAAGTATAGGCACAAGTGTTTTCAAAGTATTTCTGCCGTTTTGTTTCATATCTGGTCATGCACAAAGAAATCAGAATGCTATCATTATAGCTATCCCACCTAGCGCAGCAACGCGGGCTGTGAGCACTGTGAGTGCTGAAATATTTGTTTTAAGAAGCAATGGGCACAGGCATAAAAGTAGCTTTTCAATGTTTGAGTTTGCTCCAACTGCTAGCAAAAATAGATATAGTTGGCCTCATCTAGTGACATTCTCAAAGGCACATGATGACTGGAGTGGCCCTGTTACCAAGGTAACCTTAAAGGGGCAGCTAAACATTTTTGTTAAAATACTCAGTTCACAGAATATTAAATTATATCGAGCAAAATACCACATTACTTCTTACTAGTAATACATTTATTGTTTTAGAAACATTACTAAGCATGCTCATCAGTTTTGTGTGTTTCTTTGTGTAATTATTAAATCTACCTGCCACAGTGGTTGGTATACAACAAAGTTAGTTTTAGGCCCTGTTAACATCCACTGAATTAGCTAGAACATTTACAAGATAGCTACAGTAGTTGCCGTAGTAACCAAACAGACTTGCTAGTTTAGCTAACTAAACCATCAGTCCTAGCTTGCTATTATGAAAATCAAATTCAACAATACCAATACGGTTTTCAATTGGACTTATACATTCACAAGCAGCTCAAATAAAATATGTAAAAATGAACTATAGCCATTTAATTCTACCGTGCAAATATACAGTGCATTATAGGGAAATAATAGGAACGCTAGAATGCCCTTCAAGCCAATCAGAAAGGAGTATTCAACAGTGCCATGGTATAAACTGTTTATAGTTGGATAGTTATACTGGTGTAGTTGGATAGTTATACTGGTGTAGTTGGATAGTTATACTGGTGTAGTTGGATAGTTATACTGGTGTAGTTGGATAGTTATACTGGTGTAGTTGGATAGTTATACTGGTGCAGCGCTACTTTAAGACTTGAGGATCCTGAGGGTTGGTACTGGAACCAGCCGCAGCCTTATTGAAATTCAACTATTCTAGCCATGGTTTGGTATTGAGAGGGAAGGAGTGACGTTTGAGGGAAGGAGTGACATTTGAGGGAAGGAGTGACGTTTGAGGGAAGGAGTGACGTTTGAGGGAAGGAGAGACGTTTGAGGGAAGGAGAGTGGGGGGTTAAAGGAGATATATAATAAAGGAAAAGGGAGAGGAATGGAGGAGTTGGGGAAGCGAAAGAAAGAAAGCTTGTGAAACTGTCCAAATACTTTGGTATTTTGTACTCCACCAGGGAGAACGAGATAATGTGACAGAAGATTGAGTTAGAATAGAGGAGAGGCACTGTGAAAGAAGATTTAGAATAGAGGAGAGGCACTGTGAAAGAAGATAGTTAGAATAGAGGAGAGGCACTGTGAAAGAAGATAGTTAGAATAGAGGAGAGGCACTGTGAAAGAGTTTACTTTGATGTGTTGTCTCGTTACTTCTCTCTCTGCTTGTTACCTTTAGAAACTTTTCCCAGAAAATAGTAGTGCTGTCCGACTTTTCAAGAAAACACAACCGTTCCCTCGAGGCCACTTTTGTAGTTGTTTGTGTTCCTGCCTCTCCCCTCCGCTGTCTGTCAGATAGAGGGGGATCGGAGAGAGTGACGAGAGAGAGGTCTGAAGAGAAGAGAGGCAGCGAGAGAGAGAGGAAGCGAGGGGAGGAGGGAGAACGAGGGAGAGTAAAGGAGCGGAGGAAGAGGGGGATGAGGGAGAAGGGGAGGAGGAAGAGGAGAGGAGGAAGAGGGGGATGAGGGAGGAGGAAGAGGGGGATGAGGGAGGAGAGGAGGAAGAGGAGGGAGAGTGTTTGATCAGAGGTGAGACATATGATGGAGGGATTTATGTTGTGCGAAGGAGGAGAGAGAGAGTTATAATGGGAGTTTGGAAGAACGGAAAGAGAAGCTTTGACAGCGCCTTTCACACACACATACAACACTTGTGAAGAAACACACACACACTCACTTCCTGTATCTCCCCGGGGGGTTGCCTTTGAGAGAGAGAGAGAGAGGGGGGGGAGGGAGAGTGGGAGAGAGATTGTGAGAGACATCCTGTCAAACCCTCCTCCAGAATCTGTAATAACCAGCTGCTCTCTGTCTGTCTACCACTTTATAGGACTTGAGTTAGAGCTACAATATTCCAGCAGAGTGGAGCTCAGCCTCGACCTGTGTGATGGGGGGTGGTGGGGGTGATGGGGCTCAGCCTCGACCTGTGTGATGGAAGAGGGGTGATGGAGCTCAGCCTCGACCTGTGTGTGTTGGAAGAGGGGTGG
Source organism: Coregonus lavaretus (assembly GCF_964263955.1). NCBI lineage: Eukaryota > Metazoa > Chordata > Actinopteri > Salmoniformes > Salmonidae > Coregonus > Coregonus lavaretus. Next base: position 34,608 of record NW_028161757.1, read on the forward strand.
TGGGGGGTGGTGGCGCTCAGCCTCGACCTGTGTGATGGGGGGTGGTGGGGGTGGTGGAGCTCAGCCTCGACCTGTGTGATGGAAGAGGGGTGATGGAGCTCAGCCTCGACCTGTGTGATGGGGGGTGGTGGAGCTCAGCCTCGATCTGTGTGATGGAAGAGGGGTGATGGAGCTCAGCCTCGACCTGTGTGTGTTGGAAGAGGGGTGGTGGGGGGTGGTGGCGCTCAGCCTCGACCTGTGTGATGGGGGGTGGTGGGGGTGGTGGAGCTCAGCCTCGACCTGTGTGATGGAAGAGGGGTGATGGAGCTCAGCCTCGACCTGTGTGATGGAAGAGGGGTGATGGAGCTCAGCCTCGACCTGTGTGATGGGGGGTGGTGGAGCTCAGCCTCGACCTGTGTGATGGAAGAGGGGTGATGGAGCTCAGCCTCGACCTGTGTGTGTTGGAAGAGGGGTGGTGGGGGGTGGTGGCGCTCAGCCTCGACCTGTGTGATGGGGGGTGGTGGGGGTGGTGGAGCTCAGCCTCGACCTGTGTGATGGAAGAGGGGTGATGGAGCTCAGCCTCGACCTGTGTGTTGGAAGAGGGGTGATGGAGCTCAGCCTCGACCTGTGTGATGGGGGGTGGTGGAGCTCAGCCTCGACCTGTGTGTTGGAAGAGGGGTGATGGAGCTCAGCCTCGACCTGTGTGTGTTGGAAGAGGGGTGATGGGGGTGATGGAGCTCAGCCTCGACCTGTGTGTGTTGGAAGAGGGGTGATGGGGGTGGTGGAGCTCAGCCTCGACCTGTGTGTGTTGGAAGAGGGGTGATGGGGGGTGGTGGAGCTCAGCCTCGACCTGTGTATGATGGAAGAGGGGTGATGGGGGTGGTGGAGCTCAGCCTCGACCTGTGTGTGTTGGAAGAGGGGTGATGGGGGGTGGTGGAGCTCAGCCTCGACCTGTGTGTGTTGGAAGAGGGGTGATGGGGGGTGGTGGAGCTCAGCCTCGACCTGTGTGTTGGAAGAGGGGTGATGGGGGGTGGTGGAGCTCAGCCTCGACCTGTGTGTGTTGGAAGTGGGGTGGTGGAGCTCAGCCTCGATCTGTGTGTTGGAAGAGGGGTGATGGAGCTCAGCCTCGACCTATGGAAGAGGGGTGATGGGGGGTGGTGGAGCTCAGCCTTGACCTGTGTGTGTTGGAAGAGGGGTGATGGGGGTGGTGGAGCTCAGCTCGACCTGTGTGTGTTGGAAGAGGGGTGGTGGAGCTCAGCCTCGACCTGTGTGTTGGAAGAGGAGTGATGGGGGGTGGTGGAGCTCAGCCTCGACCTGTGTGGTTGGAAGAGGGGTGATGGGGGTGGTGTTTGCGTGTACGACCGCGAGCGAGTGTATACTGTTTGTCAGTGTGGCTTTTGGGATAATAGGATTTTCTAAAAGACAGAGGCACTTGGTGGACGGAGATTGGGGCAGTTTGGGTCTCTGAAAATATGAATGACCTCTGTGTTTTAGAGACTGACAGTTGGTTTAACCCCTGATCTGAGTTCAGCTGACGGCCACAGAAGGTTAGGTTCCCCTACTCCATTTCTCTCTCTCTTATTCCTTTGTTTCTCTCTCCCCCCTCTCTGGTCGGTCTCTCCATCCTCTCTCTCTGTCTATCCATCCCGCTATCTCTCCCTCCCCTGGCTCATTCTCTCTCTCCCTTCTCTCTGGTCGGTCTCTCCATCCTCTCTCTCTGTCTATCCATCCCGCTATCTCTCCCTCCCCTGGCTCATTCTCTCTCTCCCTTCTCTCTGGTCGGTCTCTCCATCCTCTCTCTGTCTATCCATCCCGCTATCTCTCCCTCCCCTGTCTCATTCTCTCTCTCCCTTCTCTCTGGTCGGTCTCTCCATCCTCTCTCTGTCTATCCATCCCGCTATCTCTCCCTCCCCTGGCTCATTCTCTCTCTCCCTTCTCTCTGGTCGGTCTCTCCATCCTCTCTCTCTGTCTATCCATCCCGCTATCTCTCCCTCCCCTGGCTCATTCTCTCTCTCCCTTCTCTCTGGTCGGTCTCTCCATCCTCTCTCTCTGTCTATCCATCCCGCTATCTCTCCCTCCCCTGGCTCATTCTCTCTCTCCCTTCTCTCTCGCCCTCTCTTTAGAACCGTGATCTCTTTCTGTATAGAGAGAGCTGACAAAGAGAACGTTAGCATCAAACAAATGTCTCTCTCCGTCTCTCCATCCTCCCCATCCTCTCGCTCTCGTTCACTTTATCTTTCTCCTAATCTATACCAGTACACATATCATGTGTTCACCTAATCTATTTCTAGGGCCTTCCTCTGACACCGCCTGGTATAGAGGTCCTGGATGGCAGGAAGCTTGGCCCCAGTGATGTACTGGGCCGTACACACTACCCTCTGTAGTGCCTTGCAGTCGGAGGCCGAGCAGTTGCCATACCATATACATTTTTATATTTTAGTCATTTAGCAGACGCTCTTATCCAGAGCGACTTCCAATTAGTGAGTGCATACATTTTTCATACTGGCCCCCATACCAGGCAGTGATGCAACCAGTCAGGATGCTCTCGATGGTGCAGCTGTAGAACCTTTTGAGGATCTGAGGACTAATGCCAAATCTTTTCAGTCTCCTCAGGGGGAATAGGTTTTGTCATGCCCTCTTCACGACTGTCTTGGTGTGCTTGGACCATGTTAGTTTGCTGGTGATGTGGACACCAAGGAACTTGAAGCTCTCAACCTGCTCCACTACAGCCCCGTCGATGAGAATGGGGGCGTGTTCAGTCCTCCTTTTTTTCCCTGTAGTCCACAATCATCTCCTTTGTCTTGATCACGTTGCGGGAGAGGTTGTTATCCTGGCACCACACGGCCAGGTCTCTGACCTCCTCCTGTGTTGTTACCCACCCTTACCACCTGGGGGCGGCCCGTCAGGAAGTCCAGGATCCAGTTGCAGAGGGAGGTGTTTAGTTCCAGGGTCCTTAGCTTAGTGATGAGCATTGAGGGCACTACGGTGTTGAACGCTGAGCTGTAGTCAATGAATAGCATTCTCACATAGGTGTTCCTCTTGTCCAGGTGTGAAAGGGCAGTGTGGAGTGCAATAGAGATTGCATCATCTGTGGATCTGTTGGGGCGGTATGCAAATTGGAGTGGGTCTAGGATTTCTGGGATAATGGTGTTGATGTCATGGAAAGAGCAGGTGTTCTTAATGTTTTGTACACTCAGTGTATATCATTCCTTTTTAACATGTGAAATCAACACTTTTTAACATTTAGCTCATTAAATAACTTCACCAATCAGTGTGGATAAGGCAGGCGTGATGGACAGACAAGTGTAGCCCATGGCGCAAGATGTGACTGAAGTTTTACTGGTGGGGAGAGAGAGGGTTGAGGAGGAGGCTTGACGCGCAAGGCATCCTGTTATGACGTGCATTATCTGAATTAGGTTCACAGAATTATACCTGGGAGTAGCGGCTTCTATGGAGGAACTTTGAATGTCCTTTTGACCTAGCTAGCTAACAAGATTGTGCGTGCAGAGCGGCACCAGAATTAAAAACATGTCTTACTTTTTTGTAGTTAATAAATCCAATGTGACCGGTAATTACTAGCCATAGTTACCTTAACTAGCTTTGAAAAAGTTCATCCATTCTTTGGCTAATTAAAAATCTCTCTGCCCATCTTCTGAATCAAGCTTGTAACGTCAGTACAGTAGCCTATGCTCCGGAGGGGGAGGGGCTACAGTAGCCTATGCTTCGGAGGGGGGAGGGGCTACAGTAGCCTATACTCCGGAGGGGGGAGGGGCTACAGTAGCCATGCTCCGGAGGGGGGAGGGGCTACAGTAGCCTATACTCCAGAGGGGGGAGGGGCTACAGTAGCCTATACTCCGGAGGGGGGAGGGGCTACAGTAGCCTATACTCCGGAGGGGCTACAGTAGCCTATACTCCGGAGGGGGGAGGGGCTACAGTAGCCTATGCTCCGGAGGGGGGAGGGGCTACAGTAGCCTATGCTCCGGAGGGGGGAGGGGCTACAGTAGCCTATGCTCCGGAGGGGGGAGGGGCTACAGTAGCCTATGTTTCGGAGGGGGGAGGGGCTACAGTAGCCTATGTTTCTGAGGGGGGAGGGGCAGGTCACCTAAACACACACACTAGTAAAGGCCAGCAGCATACCAGCCTGCATCCCACTGCTGGCTTGCCTCTGAAGCTAAGAAGGGTAGGTCCTGGTCGGTCCCTGGATGGGAGACCAGATGCTGCTGGAAGTGGTGTTGGAATACCCCAATGCCCAAGGGTAGTGATTGGGGACTTTGCCCTGTGTAGGGTGTCGTCTTTCGGATGGGACGTTAAACGGGTGTCCTGACTCTCTGTGGTCACTAAAGATAAGGGTTAAATAAAACAACTGAGTGAGGGCTTTGCTTTGGCGTTTCTTTAAGTATTTTTGTGGGAATATAAAAAAAATGGCAGGAACGTAAAATAAAGTAATTAACCGGTTTGTTCCGGAACAGTATGGATCACTTTCGTTCCCGGTTCCGTTTCTTTTCCTTGAACATTTCTTTATTTTCCAGTTTTCGGTTCTGAGGTTCCCTGAACCGGTTCCAACCCCTTATATGAAGTGGCTATGTTGAGTGTAAAAGTCATAATTTGAAACAACTCTAAATCATATGTATCTGGCAACTTCAGTTGTGAATGATACAAACCTTAGAAATCAAAAAAGAAAGTGTTCAGACCCCTTGACTTTTGTGATGTTACAGCCTTATTCAAAAATGTATTACATTGTTTTTCCCCTCATCAATCTACACACAATACCCCAAAATGACACAGCAAAAACCAGTTTTTTCTTCTTCAATTTTTGCAAATGTATTACAAATAAAAAAACGGAAATATTACATTTACATAAGTATTCATTCCCTTTACTCAGTACTTTGTTGAAGCACCTTTGGCAGTGATTACAGCATCGAGTCTTCTTGGGTTTGACGCTACAAGCTTGGCACACCTGTATTTGGAGAGTTTCTCCCATTCTTCTCTGCAGATCCTCTCAAGCTCTGTCAGGTTGGATGGGGAGCTTCGCTGCACAGCTATTTTCAGGTCTCTCCAGAAATGTTAGATTGGGTTCAAGTCCAGGCTCTGGCTGGGCCACTCAAGGACATTCAGAAACTTGTCCCGAAGCCACTCCTGCGTTGTCTTGGCTGTGTGCTTAGGGTCGTTGTCCTGTTGGAAGGTGAACCTTCGCCCCTGTCTGAGGCCCTGAGCGCTCTGGAGCATGTTTTCATCAAGGATCTCTCTGTACTTTGCACTGTTCAACTTTGCCTCGATTCTGACTAGTCTCCCAGTCCCTGCCACTGAAAAACATCTCCACAGCTTGGCATTCAGGCCAAAGAGTTCAATCTTGGTTTCATCAGACCAGAGAATCTTGTTTCTCATGGTCTGAGGGTCTTTAGGTGGCTTTTGGCAAACTCCAAGCGGGCTGTCATGTGCCTTTTACTGAGGAGTGGCTTCCGTCTGGCCACTCTACCATAAAGGCCTGATTGGTGGAGTGCTGCAGAGATGGTTGTCCTTCTGGAAGGTTCTCCCATCTCCATAGAGGAACTCTAGAGCTCTGTCAGAGTGAACATCGGGTTCTTGGTCACCTCCCTGACCAAGGCCCTTCTCCCCCGATTGCTCAGTTTGGCCGGGTGGCCAGCTCTAGGAAGAGTCTTGGGGGTATCAAACTTCTTCCATTTAAGAATGATGGAGGCCACTGTGTTCTTGGGGATCTTCAATCCATTGACATTTTTTGGGACCCTTTCCCAGATCTGTGCCTCGACACAATCCTGTCTCGGAGCTCTACGGACAATTCCTTCGACCTCATTGCTTGGTTATTGCTCTGACATGCACTGCCAACTATGGGACCTTATATAGGCAGGTGTGTGCCTTTCCAAATCATGTCCAATCAATTGAATTTACCACAGGTGGACTCCAATCAAGTTGTAGAAACATCTCAAGGATGATCAATGGAAACAGGATGCACCTGAGCTCAATTTTTTTGAGTCTCATAGCAAAGGGTCTGAATACTTATGTAAACAAGTTATTTCTGTTTTTTATTTTGTATAAATTTGCTAACATTTCTAAAAACCTGTTTTTTGGCTTTGTCATTTTGGGGTATAGTGTGTAGATTGATGAGGAAAAAAAAAAAAAATCTTAATCCGTTTTAGATTAAGGCTGTGACGTAACAACGTGGAAAAAGTCAAGGGGTCTGAATACTTTCCTGTATTTACTAATATCTTCCCATGGTGATGTTTCTATTAGTTAAAAACACAAACAGTTTGTTCTTAACATTTGAAAAAGGGCTTTCTTAAAGTCACTGTGTGATTTGAATTCCCTGATTTCTACAGGTACATTATTACAGTCAGATCTTGCTCACATGCATAGATGAATTCTCTGATCCTTTGATTGGATGGAAAACATGTTAGTTCATCTGGTCCTCTGTAGCTCAATTGGTAGAGCATGGCGCTTGTAACGCCAGGGTAGTGGGTTCGATCCCCGGGACCACCCATACGTAAAAATGTATGCACACTAGACTGTAAGTCACTTTGGATAAAAGCGTCTGCTAAATGTCTTATTATTATTAGTATTATTATTATTATACTGCAAAAGCTTTGATTGGTTAGAAGACATCCTCCGGAAGTCGTCATAATTACTGTGTAAGTCTATGGAAGGTGGTGAGAACCATGAGCCTCCTAGGTTTTGTATTAAGGTCAATGTACCCAGAGGAGGACGGAAACAAGCTGTCCTCCAGCTACACCATGGTGCTACCCTAGAGGGTGCTGTTGAGGCTACTGTAGACCTTAATTGCAAAAACCGTGTGTTTTAATCGGGTATTTGGTGACGTGAATATATTTAGTATAGTTTTATCTTTTTTTGATGTTTCATGATTTTTTCTTTATTCCCTGAGTAGTATGGTCCTCCCCTTCCTCCTCTGAGGAGCCTCCAGTGGTGTGTGTGTGTGTGTGAGCTGTCTGTATGTAGAAGTATCTGCTCATTTTAAAATAGCCCTAGCACACACAATAGATAGGTTTTTAATGCCCTTGTCATTCTGAGTGTCTAGGATGCATCCTAAATGGTACCCTATTCCGGACATAGTGCACTACTTTTTTACCAGGACCCTGATCAAAAGTAGTGCACTATAAAGTTATTATGGTGCCATTTGGGACGCAGCTCATTTGACTTCTACAGAGAACGACCCAACTGCTTGAACCCAAATCTACTCTGACCACTGACGTAGAGGATAATGTGATGATCGTCCCAGTTTATCCTTCTCTCTCTCTCCTCCTCTCTCACCGATTGTGTGTTGTTTCCCCCATTTAGATTCATTCATGAGATAGGGGGAGAGAGAGGGAAGAGAGAGAGAGAGATATATTTGGAACCAAGGTCTGATCCCCCCAAAACACAAAAGTGGAGACAAATTTGACCCCAATAATTACAGTGGAATCTGCATCAGCAGCAAACTCTGAAAAATCCTCTGCATTATCATTAACAGCAGAATAGTTCATTTCCTCAGTGAAAACAATGTACTTAGCAAATGTCAAATTGGCAATTTACCAAATTACCGTACGACAGACCACGTATTCACCCTGCACACCCTAATTGACAAAAAAAAATAAAAAATCTAATGCTTTGTTGATTTCAAAACACCTTTTGACTCAAGTTGGCATGAGGGTCTGCTATACAAATTGATGGAAAGTGGGGTTGGGGGAAAAACATACGACATTATAAAATCCATGTACACAAACAACAAGTGTGCAGTCAAAATTGGCAAAAAACACACATTTCTTTCCTCAGAGCCGGGGGGTGAGACAGGGATGCAGCTTAAGCCCCACCCTCTTCAACATATATATCAACGAATTGGTGTGGGCACTAGAACAGTCTGCACTACCCGGCCTCACCCTACTAGAATCTGAAGTCAAATGGCTACTGTTTGCAGATGATCTGGTGCTTCTGTCCCCAACCGAGGAGGGCCTACGGCAGCATCTAGATCTTCTGCACAGATTCTGTCAGACCTGGGCCCTGACAGTAAATCTCAGTAAGACAAAAATAATGGTGTTCCAAAAAGGTCCAGTTGCCAGGACAACAAATACAAATTCCATCTAGACACCGTTGCCCTAAAGCACACAAAAAACTATACATACCTCGGCCTAAACATCAACACCACAGGTAACTTCCAACAAAGCTGTGAACGATCTGAGAGACAAGGCAAGAAGGGCCTTCAATCAGTTATCGAACCCATCTGTGGTCCGCTCACCAACCAAGAATTCACAAAATGGGACAAACACCCAATTGAGACTCTGCATGCAGAACTTTTGTGTAGAACGCAAATCCCCAAACAATGCATACAGAGCAGAATTAGGACTATACCCGCTAGTTTTCAAAATCCAGAAAAGAGCTGTTAAATTCTACAACCACCTAAAAGGAAGTGACGCCCACACATTCCCCCACAAAGCCATCACCTACAGAGAGATGAACCTGGAGAAGAGTCCCCTCAGACAGCTGGTTCTGGGGCTCTGTACACAAACACAAACAGACCCCACAGAGCCCCAGGACAACAACACAATTAGAACCAACCAAATTATAAGAAAACATAAATATAACTATTTGACCGGAAAGAATCAACCAAAAAACAGAGCAAACCACAATGCTATTACGCCCTAAACAGAGAGTACACAGTGGCAGAATACCTGACCACTGTGACTGACCCAAAATTAAGGAAAGCTTTGACTGTGTACACACTCAGTGAGCATAGCCTTGCTATTGAGAAAGGCCGCCGTAGGCAGAGCTGGCTCTCAAGAGAAGACAGGCTATGTGACCACTGCCCACAAAATGAGGTGGAAAATGAGCTGCACTTCCTAACCTCCTGCCAAATGTATGACCACAATAGAGACATATTTCCCACAGATCACACAGACCCACAAAGAATTTGAAAACAAATCAAACATTGATGAACTCCCATATCTGTTAGTCGAAATACTGCAGTGTGCAGTCACAGCAGCAAGATTCAAGAGACAGCAGAGGGAGCGCACCCCCATCCATCGATGGGGCAGCAGTGGAGAAGGTAAAAAGATTCAATTTCCTCGGTGTACACATCACTGACAATCTGAAATGGACCACCCACAGAGACATTTTGGTGAAGATGGCGCAACTGTGCCTCTAGATCCCTAAGACCCTCACAAACTTTTATGGATGCACCATTGAGAGCATCCTGTCAGGCTGTATCACCGCCTGGTACGGCATCTGCACCGCCAGCAACCTAATGGCTCTCCAGAGGGTGGTGCGGTCTGCCCAACGCATCACCGGGGGCACACTGCCTGCCCTCCAGGACACCTAAAGCACCCGATGTCACAGGAAGGCCAAAAAGATCATCAAGGACATCCACCACCCGAGCATGACCTGTTCACCCCGCTATCATCCAAAAGGCGAGGTCAGTACGGGTTCATCAAAGCTGGGACCGAGAGACTGAGAAACTGCTTCTATCTCAAGGGCGTCAGACTAGCTGTGCTTCACCCAGTACCCTGAACCGTAGTCACTTTACTAGCCGACTACCACCCGGCTACCACCCGGCTACCACCCGGCTACCACCCGGCTACCACCCGGCTACCACCCGGCTACCACCCGGCTACCACCCGGCTACTCAACCCTGCACATTAGAGGCTGCTGCCTGTACATAGACATGGAATCACTGGTCACTTTAATAATGGAACACTGGCCACTTTAATAATGGAACACTGGTCACTTTAATAATGTTTACATACTGTTTTACTCATTTCATGTGTATATACTCTATTCTAGTCAAGGCCATCCTATTCAACTACTGCTGTATCTATACTATTATATCCTACGTATTCAACAGATATACAAAATATTCTATCCACGTACTGTCCATAATGTCTATACATCCCATCATATATATACAGTGCCTTCTGGAAGTATTTAGACCCCTTGACTTTTTCCACATTTTGTTACGTTACAGCCTTATTCTTAAATAGATAATATAAATAGATTAAATAGATAATTATTCTTAAATAGATTAAATAGATAATAATAAATGTCTGAGCATTGAAGGTCCCCAAGAACACAGTGGCCTCCATCATTCTTAAATGGAAGAAGTTTGGAACCACCAAGACTCTTCCTAGAGCTGGCCGCCCGTCCAAACTGAGCAATCGGAGGAGAAGGGCCTTGGTCAGGGAGGTGACTAAGAACCCGATGGTCACTCTGACAGAGATCCAAAGTTCCTCTGTGGAGATGGGAGAACCTTCCAGAAGGACTACCATTTCTGTAGCACTCCACCAATCAGGCCTTTATGGTAGAGTGGCCAGACGGAAGCCACTCCTCAGTAAAAGGCATGACCGCTCGCTTGTAGCTTGCCAAAAGGCACCTAAAGACTCTCAGACCATGAGAAACAAGATTCTCTGGTCTGATGAAACCAAGATTGAACTCCCTGTAGCGCTGCCTTAGGCGTCTCACAGTACGGACATTGTAATTTATTGCCCTGGCCACATCTGCAGACCTCATGCTTCCTTGCAGCATGCCTAAGGCTTATTTTTCAGAGTCAGTAGAAAGGCCTCTTTAGTGTCCTAAGTTTTCATAACTGTGACCTTAATTGCCTACCGTCTGTAAGCTGTTAGTGTCTTAACGACCGTTCCACAGGTGCATGTTCATTAATTGTTTATGGTTCATTGAACAAGCATGGGAAACAGTGTTTAAACCCTTTACAATGAAGATCTGTGAAGTTATTTGGATTTTTACGGATTATCTTTGAAAGACAGGGTCCTAAAAAAAGGACGTTTCTTTTTTTGCTGAGTGTGTGTGTGTGTGTGTGTGTGTGTGTGTGTGTATGTATATGTATATATATATATATATTATATCAGTTGAAGTCGAAGTTTACATACACTTAGGTTGGAGTCATTAAAACTCGTTTTCCAACCACTCCACACATTTCTTGTTAACAAACTATAGTTTTGGCAAGTCGGTTAGGACAATTACTTTGTGCATGACACAAGTAATTTTTCCAACAATTGTTTACAGACATATTATTTCACTTATAATTCACTGTATCACAATTCCAGTGGGTCAGCAGTTTACATACACTAAGTTGACGGTGCCTTTAAACAGCTTGGAAAATTCCAGAAAATGATGTCATGGCTTTAGAAGCTTCTGATAGGCTAATTGACATCATTTGAGTCAATTGGAGGTGTACCTGTGGATTTATTTCAAGGCCTACCTTCAAACTCAGTGCCTCTTTGCTTGACATCATGGGAAAATCAAAAGAAATTAACCAAGACCTCAGAAAAGAAATTGTAGACCTCCACAAGTCTGGTTCATCCTTGGGAGCAATTTCCAAATGGCTGAAGGTACCACGTTCATCTGTACAAACAATAGTAAGCAAGTATAAACACCATGGGACCACGCAGCCGTCATACCGCTCAGGAAGGAGACTCATTCTGTCGCCTAGAGATGAACGTACTTTGGTGCGAAAAATGCGAATCAATCCCAGAACAACAGCAAAGGACCTTGTGAAGATGCTGGAGGAAACCGGTACAAAAGTATCTATATCCACAGTAAAACGAGACCTATATCGACATAACCTGAAAGGCCGCTCAGCAAGGAAGAAGCCACTGCTCCAAAACCGCCATAAAAAAGCCAGACTACGGTTTGCAACTGCACATGGGGACAAAGATCGTACTTTTTGGAGAAATGTCCTCTGGTCTGATGAAACAAAAATAGAACTGTTTGGCGGCAGCATCATGCTGTGGGGGTGCTTCAGAAAATAGATGGCATCATGAGGAAGGAAAATGATGTGGATATATTGAAGCAACATCTCAAGGAAGTTAAAGCTTGGTCGCAAATGGGTCTTCCAAATGGACAATGACCCCACGCATACTTCTAAAGTTGTAGCAAAATGGCTTAAGGACAACAAAGTCAAGGTATTGGAGTGGCCATCACAAGGCCCTGACCTCAATCCTATAGAAAATGTGTGGGCAGAACTGAAAAAGCATGTGCGAGCAAAGAGGCCTATAAACCTGACTCAGTTACACCAGCTCTGTCAGGAGGAATGGGCCAAAATTCACCCACCTTATTGTGGGAAGCTTGTGGAAGGCTACCAGAAACATTTGACCCAAGTTAAACAAAGGCAATGCTACCAACTGGGAATGTGATGAAAGAAATAAAAGCTGAAATAAATAATTCTCTCTACTATTATTCTGACATTTCACATTCTTCAAATAAAGTGGTGATCCTAACTGACCTAAGACAGGGAATTGTTACTAGGATTAAATGTCAGGAATTTGAGTTTAAATGTATTTGGCTAAGGTGTATGTAAACTTCCAACTTCAACTGTATGTATGTATGTGTGTATATATATACTGTATTTATACTCCAGACTCCGACATTGCTCATCCTAATTGTATATATTTCTAAATTCCATTATTGTACTTTTAGATGTGTGTATTGTTGGATATTACTGCACTGTTGTAGCTAGGAACACAAGCATTTCACTACACCCACAATAAGATCTGCTAAATATGTGACCATAACATTTGATTTGTGGCCCTTTGCAGTGAGAAAAGGGCAACCAGTGGAGCACAAACAACATCGTAAATACAACCTATATTTACATTGTTACAACATTACATAGCCAATAATATAACATTTGAAATGTTTATATTCTTTTAAAAACTTTTGTGAGTCTGTTTGCTAATGTTTCCCTTATTTATTTTCTATTCCATTTATATATATATATATATAGAGAGAGAGAGAGAGAGAGAGAGAGAGAGAGAGAGAGAGAGAGAGAGAGAGAGAGAGAGAGAGAGAGAGAGAGAGAGAGAGAGAGAGAGAGAGAGAGAGAGAGAGAGGAGAGAGAGAGAGAGGAGAGAGAGAGAGAGAGATGAGAGAGAGAGAGAGGAGAGAGAGAGAGAGAGAGAGAGAGAGAGAGAGAGAGAGAGAGAGAGAGAGGAGAGAGAGAGAGAGAGAGAGAGAGAGAGAGAGAGAGAGAGGAGAGAGAGAGAGAGAGAGAGAGAGAGAGAGAGAGAGAGAGAGAGAGAGAGAAGAGAGAGAGAGAGAGAGAGAGAGAGAGAGAGAGAGAGAGAGAGAGAGAGAGAGAGAGAGAGAGAGATGTTTGGTTATTGATGTAAAGAGGTAATGGTATAGCACAGCATGGCCCTAACGTGTGTATTTGACTAGTTGTTTTGTCTACAGGGAGGTGTGTTCAGTGGAAACATCCCTATACTGTCATGCTCCCAGGGATAGACTGTTGAAAAAAAAACAGACGTCATGCAGTGTTTCCCCTATATGCATTAGATGTGGCGCACCACTGCTGCTAAATCGTGGCTGCCACTTCAAAAAATAAAAAGAAGACATTACTACTGTAATGTTGTGGTCCTCTGTAGCTCAGCTGGTAGAGCACGGCGCTTGTAACGCCAAGGTAGTGGGTTCGATCCCTGGGACCACCCATACACAAAAATGTATGCACGCATGACTGTAAGTCGCTTTGGATAAAAGCGTCTGCTAAATGGCATTATTATTATTATTATTATTACTGTATGTTTTATACCACTTTAGACATTACTACTGTATGTCTGAAAATAAAAACTGTTGAGGTTGTTCAGTGATCAACACTTGATATAGCAACCTTGCCTAAGCCCTGAAGTCTGGAGTTAGCTCCCTGAGATGTCAGATAGAAAACAGTTTAACACTTTACAGTGGATCTATATAGCATCATGACGCATTCATAAAGCCCATATAAGCATTACATAAAGAGTCTTATACCATGGCATTGTTGAATACTTGTTTCTGATTGGCTTGAAGGGCATTCTAGAGCGTGCATTATTTCCCTATAACACACGGTAGAGGTTGACATGGAAAAAGGACTCCCGTGAGATCCTGGCAGGAATGGGAGTCAAGTTCAATAGTTAAGTTTGGGACAGGATCAACTGTCTACTGGAACGGGCAGTACAGGAATAGTTGTAAACACTGTTTTTTGGGGGGGCGTAAATATGTCGTGTGGAGCATTTCATAAAAACAACTGTGTAGGCTAGCCTAGTATAGTTTACTTAATAAATATAAATATAAAAATAAATGGTAATTTCCCCCCTACCCCCTCCGTCGTCAGATGCCAACCTATGTCACTAGGTTAAATGATGAAGCCTTCAAGAATTGCAATGTCTTGTTGCAGCCATGGAACCATCACTAACGTTTAACATTCGAGCCAAGGAAAGAGCTGTGTTTTTAGCAGTTGTCTTTGACAAGGAATGAACCCAGTACTAATCAAACAGGCTACCAACCGAGAGTGTGACGAGCGGCCTGAAGTGGCATAGCTGGTCTACTCCTAACAACAGTACCATCAAGCCCAATTGTTTGTGTATTTAACTAAACCATGCCATCTGAGGTGAAGGGTGAAATAAGAAATACATTGACTTGTGCAGTACTGTCGATCAGGTGTTTTTCAATTTCATGTTCATGTTGTGAATGTTAACGTATTGTAAATGTTCATATGTGCGCAGTACTCCGCTGAAGGCTACAGTTTTCTGTCTGTGCTGAGCAGACCGTCCTGCTGGGGTCTCGGTCCTCATCCTCCAGCCTTAATCATCAGCAGACCGTCCTGCTGGGGTCTCCGTCCTCATCCTCCAGCCTTAATCATCAGCAGACCGTCCTGCTGGGGTCTCCGTCCTCATCCTCCAGCCTTAATCATCAGCAGACCGTCCTGCTGGGGTCTCCGTCCTCATCCTCCAGCCTTAATCATCAGCAGACCGTCCTGCTGGGGTCTCCGTCCTCATCCTCCAGCCTTAATCATCAGCAGACCGTCCTGCTGGGGTCTCGGTCCTCATCCTCCAGCCTTAATAATCTGCATTTAGGTCATTTTAAAATAATGCTCTTATCCAGAGCTACTTAGGTCCACAGTCAGTGCATTTCAATAAAATAGGTAATACGACCACATATCACAATTGCATATTGCATTACTGAAATTATTTTCAATACTTCCTAAACAAACACAATAGCCTACATATTTCTGCGTGCAAAAATTAGCATGGGACGGGAGTGATTATTTTTTTTATCAGGAAGGGACAGGAATGTTCCGGGGTTGTAGAACTGTTGCTGAATCAAGACAGTACAGGAAAAAAATTGACAGGACAGGAATGAATTTTCACTCCCGTATCAACCCCTAACGCGCACTGTATATAAGCACGATATAAATCAATGGCCATAGGTTCATTCTTACACGTTCAATGTTTGAGCTGCTTTTCAAAAGCAAAAGTTACATTTAAAACAGTATTTGCATTGTTGAATTAGATTTTCATAATAGTATGCTAGGACTGATGGTTTGATTAGCTAAACTAGCAAGTCTGTTTGTTTGGTTACCAAGGCAACTACTGTAGCTAGCTAGTAAACTTGCTAGCTAATTCAGTGGATGTTGAACACATTTCTACTGGTAAATGTGTTCAATTATAGTCATGGTATAAAATGGATAATCAACTCGGGGATCTGTGTGTTCTCTGGAAAATAATGCAACTCCGTGGAAGGTCAGTACTCTGTTAGCGCGTCGTGGAACACAGCTTCCATAGAACGCATAGCCCCTCGTTGATTATCCCTTACATAATACCATAGAACGCATAGCCCCTCGTTGATTATCCTTACATAATACCATAGAACGCATAGCCCCTCGTTGATTATCCCTTACATAATACCATAGAACGCATAGCCCCTCGTTGATTATCCCTTACATAATACCATAGAACGCATAGCCCCTCGTTGATTATCCCTTACATAATACCATAGAACGCATAGCCCCTCGTTGATTATCCCTTACATAATACCATAGAACGCATAGCCCCTCGTTGATTATCCCTTACATAATACCATAGAACGCATAGCCCCCTCGTTGATTATCCCTTACATAATACCATAGAACGCATAGCCCCTCGTTGATTATCCCTTACATAATACCATAGAACGCATAGCCCCTCGTTGATTATCCCTTACATAATACCATAGAACGCATAGCCCCTCGTTGATTATCCCTTACATAATACCATAGACGCATAGCCCCTCGTTGATTATCCCTTACATAATACCATAGAACGCATAGCCCCTCGTTGATTATCCCTTACATAATGCCCTTTGCCCCAGGGATGTTTTGAGTGGTAGTGTAGAACAGGCTTCAGCAGTCAACCCTGAAGATGAGAGAGGAATGGTGGAAAACCTTGTTTTTTTTTTTTATACCAAATATCAAGTTCAATACATTCACCTTGAACCATCCAAGGTTTTCTTTTGTGCTTTCTGTAAAGGAAAAACGGTGACTTTAACATAATGCATTTCCTTTTATCCAGAGCGTCATATATCTAAGTAGATCAGTGTAGAATGTATTTGTGACATACTTTGCTTTGTACACACAGGAAACGATTGCTAATGCAGTGAAATATTGCCCGTGTAATGAATAGAACATTGACAAAGAACACTTAAGTGCATGTCTTTTTTGAGCCTTTTAACAGCAACTGGTAATGGATCTTATGTAGCTCTTATTAGGTGCTTAAAATGCATTACTGCCTCAGATCATCGC
>NW_028161756.1:5000-60000 GCF_964263955.1 Coregonus lavaretus
AGTCCAGCAATGAACAGTTTGGCTTTGAACACTTTAACCTAATTCCATCTCCTTCCACTTTAACCTAATTCCATCTCCTTCCACTTTAACCTAATTCCATCTCCTTCCACTTTAACCTAATTCCATCTCCTTCCACTTTAACCTAATTCCATCTCCTTCCACTTTAACCTAATTCCATCTCCTTCCACTTTAACCTAATTCCATCTCCTTACACATTCTTGACTTTCTCTCTCGTCCCGTGTTTAGGAGTGACTGGGTGACGTCATATAAGGTCCTTGTGAGCAACGACAGTCACACCTGGGTCACCCTGAAGAACGGATCACAAGACCTGGTGAGTAGCTAGCTAAGATCATGATCAATAGCTGTGATTGGGATGGAGATCAATAGCTGTGATTGGGGATGGAGATCAATAGCTGTGATTGGGATGGAGATCAATAGCTGTGATTGGGATGGAGATCAATAGCTGTGATTGGGATGGAGATCAATAGCTGTGATTGGGATGGAGATCAATAGCTGTGATTGGGATGGAGATCAATAGCTGTGATTGGGATGGAGATCAATAGCTGTGATTGGGATGGAGACCAATAGCTGTGATTGGGATGGAGATCAATAGCTGTGATTGGGATGGAGACCAATAGCTGTGATTGGGATGGAGCTCAATAGCTGTGATTGGGATGGAGACCAATAGCTGTGATTGGGATGGAGATCAATAGCTGTGATTGGGATGGAGATCAATAGCTGTGATTGGGATGGAGATCAATAGCTGTGATTGGGATTGAGATCAATAGCTGTGATTGGGATGGAGACCAATAGCTGTGATTGGGATGGAGATCAATAGCTGTGATTGGGATGGAGACCAATAGCTGTGATTGGGATGGAGACCAATAGCTGTGATTGGGATGGAGATCAATAGCTGTGATTGGGATGGAGACCAATAGCTGTGATTGGGATGGAGACCAATAGCTGTGATTGGGATGGAGACCAATAGCTGTGATTGGGATGGAGACCAATAGCTGTGATTGGGATGGAGATCAATAGCTGTGATTGGGATGGAGACCAATAGCTGTGATTGGGATGGAGACCAATAGCTGTGATTGGGATGGAGATCAATAGCTGTGATTGGGATGGAGATCAATAGCTGTGATTGGGATGGAGATCAATAGCTGTGATTGGGATGGAGATCAATAGCTGTGATTGGGATGGAGAACAACGAGGCATGGTTGTTACAGAAGTGCAGGTTTTTGAATGCTCAATATGATATTGTTCTTATGACTTTGTGATGAGGAAGCCAAACACACACAGCCACATGTTCACACTTTCAATACATTCTGGAAGAGTTTGTTTCAGATTCCAATGTCATTATTGATCAGATTCCAATGTCATTATTGATCAGATTCCAATGTCATTATTGATCCGATTCCAATGTCATTATTGATCAGATTCCAATGTTATTATTGATCAGATTCCAATGTTATTATTGATCAGATTCCAATGTCATTATTGATCAGATTCCAATGTCATTATTGATCAGATTCCAATGTCATTATTGATCAGATTCCAATGTCATTATTGATCAGATTCCAATGTCATTATTGATCAGATTCCAATGTCATTATTGATCAGATTTCAATGTCATTATTGATCAGATTCCAATGTCATTATTGATCAGATTTCAATGTCATTATTGATCAGATTCCAATGTCATTATTGATCAGATTCCAATGTCATTATTGATCAGATTTCAATGTCATTATTGATCAGATTCCAATGTCATTAGTGTCAGTGTCAGTAAGTATTACCATCGTCCATAGGTGTACTGCACTATATGCCAGTTACCAATCCATAGTTGCTCATTCACTGTGTTGTTAAACCTCTGCTTGTCTCAGTAGATCTTCATTGGTAACAAGGAGAAAGAGATCCCTGTGTTGTTAAACCTCTCCTTGTCTCAGTAGATCTTCATTGGTAACAAGGAGAAAGAGATCCCTGTGTTGTTAAACCTCTGCTTGTCTCAGTAGATCTTCATTGGTAACAAGGAGAAAGAGATCCCTGTGTTGTTAAACCTCTGCTTGTCTCAGTAGATCTTCATTGGTAACAAGGAGAAATAGATCCCTGTGTTGTTAAACCTCTGCTTGTCTCAGTAGATCTTCATTGGTAACAAGGAGAAAGAGATCCCTGTGTTGAACACGTTTCCTGTGCCTGTAGTGGCTCGTTATATCAGAGTCAACCCTCGCTCCTGGTTCTACAGTGGCAGCATCTGTATGAGAGTGGAGATCCTGGGATGTCCCATGCCAGGTAACTGCAATGTGTACTGTGTGATTTTGCACAGTCAGCATTGATTAAGCTCTCTGTCTTCCAAATGCTAGAGGGAACCAGTCAGCAACTAAACAGGTTACTTCTAGACCACCCGAGTGGGGCAGTGGTCTAAGGCTGTGCCACTAGAGATCCTGGTTCGAATCCAGGCTCTGTCGTAGCCGGCCGTGACCGGGAGACCCATGGGGCGGCACGCAATTGGCCCAGCGTCGTCCAGGGTAGGGGAGGGAATGGCTGGCAGGGATGTAGCTCAGTTGATAGAGCATGGCGTTTGCAACGTCAGGGTTGTGGGTTCGATTCCCACAGTGGGTAGGAAAAAAAAGTAATAATAATGTAAGTAGCTCTGGATAAGAGCGTCTGCTAAATGACTAAAATGTAAATGATATTAGGCTACTCTTTCTTTATTAGAGTGATCCCTCTTTCTTCATTACCTTTATTAGTGTGACCCCTCTTTCTTCATTACCTTTATTAGTGTGACCCCTCTTTCTTCATTACCTTTATTAGTGTGACCCTCTTTCTTCATTACCTTTATTAGTGTGACCCCTCTTTCTTCATTACCTTTATTAGTGTGACCCCTCTTTCTTCAGGCAGCTTTGTTCTGACTTTAACTAGGCTAGTACTGATAGCGAGATAAAACAGCTATCAGGTGGAGAGATGATATATGCCAATAAGGAATGAGGGGGATGATTAGGTGGCCATGATGGTATGTGGCCAGATTGGGAATTTAGCCAGGACACCGGGGTTAACACCCCTAATCTTACGATAAGTGCCATGGGATTTGTAATGACTATAGAAAGTCAGGACACCTGTTTAACGTTCCATCCGAAAGACGGCACCCTACGTAAGGCAATGTCCCCTTCACTGCCCTGGGGCATTGGGATCTTAGTGCACATTTAGACAAATAAAAAAAAGACCTAGCTAGCTAAAAGACTAAATCAACCAATTCCTTTAAAAATTCCAGTTAATTTTCTCAAATCGTGTGATAGGTTTGGTGATGTCATGGCCCTGCCTGATGCTAGAACCTTCGTGGGCGTGGAAGTATGTGTGTGGAAAATAGGACTGTTTCTTCTCGCTTCACCTGACCTGACTTCGGGTCGAATTCCTCGCTCCTCCCTAACCCACGGCTGTCCTGCCTTATCAGTGACTGAAACCAGACTGTTGCCCTTTGGCTCTCTCCTTAGGCATAGTCCTGGAACGGAGCCAGGGGTTAAACATAGTTCAGACAATAAGTTAAACATGGTTAATTTACAGCATGACGGGCGTTGGGACTGAGTGGTACAGAAGAAAGAGGCTTGGAACAGAGCCAGGAAATGGACCTGAGAATGGGCCTACAATGTGTAAGAACTGCCTGCTATGTGTGGGAACTGTATAGGTTTGAGAAATTGATTATGGACCTGCCATGTTTAAGCCATGTTTAAGTATCGATTGATAGGTTTGGGAATCAATTAGGGGGTCAGAACAGAGCCAGGAAATGGCTCTGCTATTTTTACAATGACATGGCTTGGTCCCGCCACTGTTGTTTCCAGACGCTGAATATAGAGGGAAGAGAAGTCAGATATCGCCACTGTTATAAAATAAGGAAGTGGGCGGAGGTGAAAACTGGAGATGGTGATGGAGGAACTGTATATAAACTGAGAGCTGAGAGGTGGAAAGGGAGATGCTCTGCAGACCACCTCGGCTCTATTATCTGTGTAATAAAGTCTCTCTTAATTCTACAAAAACTATGAAAGTACTTTGTATATTCGACTGAGGACAAAGACAATTTTCTACATCAACAGTAACTGAATGCCTCGATGCCTATCCGCCTGCTTTATTTTACATTACACACCCACACAATGGCAACTCAAATACCTTCTTCCTCCACGTTAGTGGAATTTATTTAAAAAAAAAATAGATTCCAATTTAAAAAGGTAAAAATGTAGGGACAAAGCAGTTATCACAAAGGACACAATGAACCACCTGGAGAGGAATAGTTAATAGGAATAATATGAACACCTCAAAATGAAAAGGACTTGAGGAAGACACAATCAGAAATCAACACTGTTGCAGAACCATCTATAACATATGGATAAAACCCTGTAGACTGGTGAAACAAAGGGGAAACGTGACTGTAGTTAGCTACTTTCCCAACCTAGAACCCTAGAAAGCTGAAGGTAATTCAGTATACTGAAGGTAATTCAAGTAATTCAGTATATACTGTATACCTAAAAGCCTAAGATAGTAAAGTTAAAACACTTGTTTTAACAAACAATAAAAACCTTCGGGGCGCCCCGAAAATAATTTTACAAAGATCGGTCCTTTTCCTTGGACCCGAGGAGTGAGAGCGTAGGTAGCTAGCATCCGTCTACAAATAGGCCAAGGATTCCACGGAATTTAGCCGGTGGAGTAAACAACCGGAGAGCTCCATCGAAGCCGAGAGGTAACTTGTAGAACAACTGCAGCTGGTGAGGATGTAGTAGCAGGATGCTGCTGCTGGAGGGGCTAGCTAGCTAGCTGTACCGACTAGCTTGGCTAGCAGGCAGTTCGTTCGTCTGTCCCTCGAGGATGACGACGAATCCGGTGAATCACAACATTTAACAGAGAACAGCGAGTGAAAAGATGCCACACTGATACTGTCCCTGACGGTTAAACACAAGCAAATAAACGTTGGGTGTCTCAAAACTCTTAGCCAACTCTTGTCGTTCCCCAAGATCACCTCAGGCCAATTTGTGTGTACCCCGCCAATCCGCTTCACTCCACACCTGACGTGGACGTGGGCAGTTCCAGAACGAGGACGCGAGCACTGCCACACAATAAAACTAAACCCAGTCTTTACAGGGGGATATACCACAGGAGGCTGCTGAGGGGAGGACGGCTGATAATAATGTCTGGAATGGAGTCAATGGAACGGCATCAAACACCATGGAAACTATGTTTTTATTGTATCTGATACCATTCCATTCATTCCGCTGCAGCCCATTACCACATGCCTGTCCTCCCCAATTAAGGCTCCACCAACCTCCTGTTTGTAGTATTGTTACTGTGACCGATTGATCATTACCAGACCCTATCTAGCTCTTCAGTTGACACACATATACTGCAGTAGATGTAATGATTTGTTCAATGACAATGATAATGTGATGTGTTTGTTGTCAGACTCTCAGAATTATTACCACAGACGGAATGAGATCACAACAACAGACAACCTGGACTTCAAACATCACAGCTACAAAGAGATGAGGCATGTAAGTAGAGTAATGCTGGACAGACACTGCACTACATGACAGAGTAATGCTGGGCAGACACTACACTACACTACAGAGTAATGCTGGGCAGACACTGCACTACATGACAGAGTAATGCTGGGCAGACACTGCACTACATGACAGAGTAATGCTGGGCAGACACTACTCTACATGACAGAGTAATGCTGGACAGACACTACACTACATGACAGAGTAATGCTGGGCAGACACTACACTACACTACATGACAGAGTAATGCTGGGCAGACACTACTCTACATGACAGAGTAATGCTGGGCAGACACTGCACTACATGACAGAGTAATGCTGGGCAGACACTGCACTACATGACAGAGTAATGCTGGACACCAATACTACTCTACATGACAGAGTAATGCTGGACAGACACTGGACTACATGACTGAGTAATGCTGGGCAGACACTACACTACATGACTGAGTAATGCTGGGCAGACACTACACTACATGACAGAGTAATGCTGGGCAGACACTACTCTACATGACAGAGTAATGCTGGGAAGACACTACTCTACACGACAGAGTAATGCTGGACACCAACACTACATGACTGAGTAATGCTGGACAGACACTGGACTACATGACTGAGTAATGCTGGGCAGACACTACACTACATGACTGAGTAATGCTGGGCAGACACTACACTACACTACATGACAGAGTAATGCTGGGCAGACACTACTCTACATGACAGAGTAATGCTGGGCAGACACTACACTACATGACAGAGTAATGCTGGGCAGACACTACTCTACACGACAGAGTAATGCTGGACAGACACTACACTACACGACAGAGTAATGCTGGGCAGACACTACTCTACATGACAGAGTAATGCTGGACAGACACTACTCTACATGACATGGGCTTTGGTAAAACATTTCACATTTACGTCATTTAGCAGACTTAAACATGGCTCCCCTAACCCATAACCCTTTACATTTTAGTCATGTAGCAGACGCTCTTATCCAGAGCCACTTACAGGAGCAATTATGGTTAAGTGCCTTGCTCAAGGGCACATCGACAGATTTTTTCACCTAGTCGGCTCTGGGATTGGAACCAGCGACCTTCCGGTTACTGGCACAACGCTCTTAACCACTAAGCTACCTGCCGCCCCCCCATTATATTATATGATAACACACACAACATGATCACAGTGGAGTTATGCTGTTGCAGCACATGGGGATGTCA
This sequence comes from Coregonus lavaretus, assembly GCF_964263955.1. Lineage (NCBI taxonomy): Eukaryota > Metazoa > Chordata > Actinopteri > Salmoniformes > Salmonidae > Coregonus > Coregonus lavaretus. The sequence goes on from NW_028161756.1 coordinate 11,763, forward strand.
CACTTACTCCTCAGCCTGAAGTGTCCCCAATTGAGCCAGCGAATAGTTTGCTTTTCGCTTGGTGCCGACTGGTAAGAAGCCTCAGGAGTAACTTTAAGCGTCAGTTGTCAGAGCAGCTTACCGATCACTGCACCTGTACACAGCCCATCTGAAATTAGCCCACCCAATTACCTCATCCCCATATTGTTATTTATTTTGCTAATTTGCACCCCAGTATCTCTATTTGCACATCATCTTCTGCACATCTATCATTCCAGTGTTAATACGAAATTGTAACTATTTTGCACTATGGCCTATTTATTGCCTTACCTCCATAACTTACTACATTCGCACACACTGTATATATATTTTCTGTTGTATTTTTGACTTTATGTTTTGTTTTACCCCATATGTAACTCTGTGTTGTTGTTTTTATCGCACTGCTTTGCTTTATCTTGGCCAGGTCGCAGTTGTAAATGAGAACTTGTTCTCAACTGGCTTACCTGGTTAAATAAAGGTGAAACATATTTTTTTTTTTTAAAGAAGGAGGGCAGTCACGTGTGCTAGCAACACAGAGTAGGCGCCAGGTATGGGCAGAATCGGGAGGAAGTGGTACTCGCTAAGCAAGCAACGAGACGTCCTTTACACTATACTCAATATCATACCTGAAATACATTTCACCATGTGGCCTACTGAAAGCTGTGGGACTCTTGTTTATACAAGACTTGTTGATGAAGGTGGTGTAGTGTCGAGTCAATGTTGCTAGTTATTGCTGTCAAACAAAGGAGTCCGCTCATACTGAACCTTGATCATAAGTTTTATTCATATCACAAGATTTCAGCATAAGTGTACAGGTGTCCAGATCACCCGGAGAGCAGTAGTTCCCAATTTGTAATGTCTGCTCTAACCTCTTCTTCGTTTAAACCCAGTATATATAATCTTCCCCAAAATATGGGTGGCTCCCTTTACTGTCCAATCCCCTGTCTACAACACACAGACTTCTCTGTCCTATGTGGGGTGTCACACTAAAACCATTCCCTCTGACACTAAATAAACATCCTCTCAGGTTCCACTTAAAACCATTAACAAAGTCATAATCTTAATACACTACATTCCCCCCTTCGAGACCAACTAAAAGTCTCGAAAACAAAAAGAACAGGATTATGACAAGTAACAATTTCTCTGATTGAGTATCTTTAACAATAAACCAAAAACACTTCTCTCCGGAGTGTAAATACCTTTCTATGAAATATGAACAAATCTTTATGAAGTGTGAATACATTACTATGAAATATGAACAAATCTTTATGGAGTGTGAGAGCGAAAAACCTGTCTGGCAGCCTTCTTCGTTTAAATATCCATCCATCAATCAAGACAGTAAAATTCTCTCACGGCCCCTCTGCCCCAGGCAACCACCTAGGTACTCCAGATCAATTCATAAATCTTTATCAATGCATTTGAAACTATGATGCAATTAGATACACATGAAAGCCCCAGCAAACAAAATACTATCCAAAAATGTCCACTCCCAGGCTGGTCGACCCATCGGACCCTACAGTGGATCTCTATCCCTGCCTAGACTCCATGTCCCTAAGCATTCACGAAATAAACAAAAACATCTAAGATCCCCACATGTATCCAATAACATCAAATATCATTCTACAAAAATTAATACCTAAGAATATGACACAAATTATGTATTACACATGCAAATATGTCTATATTTCATTGCAGACACTGGAATGTAGTCCACTACACTTCATCTCCCCAGCAGTGTCGATCCAATGCATCGTTGATGATGGAATCGGAACCTTTCCACACCTTCCTTGTTCCATCTCCTCCAGTCATTCTCCTTTCATATTGTCCCTTCATATTGTCCTTGTTTGAGTATTTCAATCTCTACATATTCCCCCAAATGCTTCTGGAAGAAAAGAAAAGACCAAACAGTATCTTTTGCAAAACAACACTTTTAAATAAAAACATCAATATCAACTAAGAATATAAAAAACGATATATAAATGATGTATGAATCACATTATCCTATTTCCCCCCTTTGATTCATAACAACATACTAAAATCACACTAATATTGAAAAACATTTTTAAAATGATCAAATAATCAAAAAGGATATTTATCCATCAATACTCCATCCAGTCCCACTTGTCCCTCTTCATCCAGATCAGGAACAGTCAACAACGGCATCTGAGTGTTGTCTCCAGGCATCACAACTCCAACCTATCTCAATATCATAGCTTTCTCAAAGGTCAGTAACAAATTACAAAAGAAACATCACACACAGTGCTATCAAAGCTGCTATTAAAATCTGAACCATCACTGCTCCCACTGGGCCTAACTAATCTTGCAACCAAGACTTCGCTGACCATCCAGCTCCTTCAGATCTACCAAATGCATCCCTTATATTCTTCAATGCATCTATAACACTAGTGATATTATCTGAACTATCTGGAATCAAAGTATAGGTAATATTATCAATATGATCTTCCCAAATTTTACACCATACCATGGAAAAATCCCATTTCTCTCTTAGACTTATCCTCCAATGATAGGCTTCCCAGACTATGAAATTCCTCTAAAATTGGTGCTAGAGCTATCTGCTCCCTTGTAATCAAATGCGATATATTTATGGCTTTAATAACTATCAATGTTGAAAGAGTTAAATTGCTTCTCACTGTTGTTATAATAGACTGAAGTGTTGATGTCCTTGTTGTTACTTCATCCATTCTCCCTAAGACTTTTAACTCCTTACTTGTATTTCCATCTATCACCACTAGTGTCACTACATTCACTCTCTCTTCCTACTAACATTGAAACTTAGCTTACTGTCCTAGAGTTCCTTCAACCCTAGTTTTCCTAACTTTTTTAATCTAACTTTTCTCCTAACTTTTAAAAACTTCTTCCACTGATTTATTCACAAAATCCCTTCCCACCAAATTTTAGAATATGTGATCGGGAAGTCCCAACCTGCTTCTGACTTCTTTACACACAGACTTGGCAAACGATCGAACATCTTTTAGCCTAGTTTGAAATTTATTGGTGTAGGAATGTAACCAAGAATAACAGTCACCCCTTTTAACTTTATTTTTCAGACAGATTGTCTAATAGGCAGTCTAATAGATTCCCAAAAACCCTATTATTTTAAAATCTTCTACCAGACAGCCGTCTAGTGTACATCTTATTGTACAGTTCAATTTACACAATGCATCTCTTCCCAACAATGCAATAGGTATATGTTCTAATACCAGTATGTGTATTTTAATTTCTCTTTGATTTTTATAGCCGAGCTCAATTGGTTCCTTAAGAGTAATCAACGGTTTTACTCCCTCAAATCCTAATTAGTTAATTTTACATAGTGAGATGTTTAACCTCTTTAGGCTCAACACAGATAAAAGCTTTTCCACTATTCGCCTCTCCTCGTCCTTTGTTTTCACTTCAATTGTTGGATATTTTCTTCCTAATCGGTGCTATCATCTGACACCCCCCTTCGGATCTTCTAGGCACTCTAGAATCCTTGCTCCTTTAAGGGTTCACCTGGAGGACAGGTGATCTTCACTTGCTCCTTTATCTTCCTCAGACATTTCCTCTGTTGTTTCCTCCTGGCGCATTGCACTCACAGGTAAAGTGACCAACCTGTCCACAATTATAACACTCTTCTGAAAGTTGCTGGAAGTGTGGCTGAAACCTTCCTCCTCCTTCTAAGCCTTCTCGTCCTCTTCCTCTCCAATTCTGTGTCTGTCCAGAAACTGGCTGTGGATATGAAACAACTGGTACCGCCCTTGGTGGCTTGTACAATTGCGATTGACCTTGTTCAGTTGAAGCTATAGCAGTGATTGTTGATTTGGTTCACTCTGATTCTTCATAACCAAAGCTTCTCTTCTCCTTCTTATTCTCCACCAGTTGTATTTGATTGAGTTTTCTGAGAGTTTCTTGGTCCTGTTCTTTCTGGTTGTTGACATATCAGTATTCTTCAAAAGGTTATATTCTAAGTTCTGTCCTCAAAATATCATCTTCCATCATCTTCTTACTTTTCTCTCTTTCCTTGGCCTCAATGTATTCTTCTCCTCCAATTCTTGGGATCCTTTTCTCAGCAGTTTCTTCTTCTCTTCTGTATCTTCAGCTTCTTGAGTTGTTCCTCCAGTTGTGTTACTTCTTCAAACCATTCGCTTTATCCAGGCATGATACGCATCGGTCTATATCTCTTTCTATTTCTTCTGTGCTAATCATTGTTGAATAAAATCATCTTGAACATAAAGCACCTTTAATCTCCAAGTCTTCATCTTTATCTTCATCTTTCCGAACCTCATTCTTCTCTTAGTTTCCAGACATCTCGGTTTTTTCTTACTTCTGGAGTTTTGGATTCATTTTTATGGTAGTTTCTGCTTGTCCTCTCTCTATTATTCGTTCATCTTCATCTCTGATGCAATAATCACCCTCCTGAACGATCACCGGAAGCTGAGGATAAACGTCCTTACGCTCTACTTCTTCCTCATAAGGTGGGGGTCTTTTTGCTAAATCCGTATGTGAGAAAGGTATACTGACTTCTGCCATTAGTTTTTCTGTCGCCTTCTCTTCCTTTAGCATTTTCTCTATACCTTTGTTTATCTTATCGCTGGAATCTTTTATCAGTTTTTGTTTGAGAATGAAGGGCAACTTAAGAACACCCAGCTCTCTTTGTCTCTTTTCTTTACGTTGTTCCCTTTTTTCCCTTCTTTTGATCTGCTTTATGAATTGACAGAAGCACTTTCATTATGTTGATGACGTCAGGGTTAAGAGTCCCTTCCACTGGCCATGGTTGTTCAATGTCAGGCCAACTTTTGTTCCATTTGCCGGATAACCTTGCAATACTTTAGTTAATGGTATTGCTATTTTGTACTATATCAACAGGTGTAATTACCTTCATAGCCTTGATGTCCTTTTTCCCCATTGTAACAACTATTTTATATTCCTTTATTGTGAATTATTTTATTTTAGACTATATAGCCTATGGCTTCCTCCCTTTAATTTTTAATATAAACCCCCCCCAAAAAAAATTTAACATTTTTTTTCTCCCCTAAATAATAAAAATTAATCAATAAAAATATGAATATTCAAAAAATTAATTTAATTCCCCCCCCCCCCCCCCCAATTAAACAATTAATCAATACATTTATGAATAATCAAAAATAATTTTTTTTTTCTATTTCCCCTTTTTCTAATTTATCAATTAGTGGCTATCTTACCACCTTCAATCAGGAAAAGTATGTATAATAACTATAATCCAGCAACACTACAGTACTCACAAACCCCATTATTTAATAAGCACCCAATTTTACAGAATAATGTCAGTACTCGATTTCCAACACAACTCTAATTAAACCAACTCATGCACAAAAACTCCAATACGCAATTTTTATTTTAATCAATTGATCAATCTTCTGCCAAGTCTTTGCCAAATTGTCATAACATCAAATATCCTGTAGGGGAAGGTTTTTTTGTGAACAAAACAGTACTAGCCTGATATTTGACTCGATCCTCTGTCGCGTCACACCTTGTCACGTGATGTACACGTCAGCACTTCCTGTATCTCTCTCTCCTCCTTCTCGTCTCTCATATGACAGAATAACAAAAGAAACAGACAAGAATTTATTAGTTTATGCAGTCACTGAGCTACTTCAACCATTCAATATTCCTCCAGTCACATTCGCTCTAAGAATTAACTCAGGAATCGCATAAATAGCTCAATAACATTTTTATTTTATTTCTTTACTTAATTATTTTTATTTTTAATCCGTCAACATCTCTCTCTCATTTATCAATTCAATAGGTCTCAAAAAACAGTTTCATCATCAAACAGCCGATGTAACAACCAGAATACACCATTAGACTCTAAATGTCTAATTCTTTGTTCCTCCGTCTGTGTCTCCCCCCTTGCACAGTGTAACAGAGGCATATTCTCCCTACGTCACTCTAGTGTCGTAAAATCACACGCATGCGCAGTACATTCATCAATACGATTTCACCGTGGAAGGGAGCCCTCTCAGCTCTCTCCCCAAGCCAAACAGAGAGTTAACAGTCCCGCTGTAACTCCGTTTTCCCCTCATAGCCAAACAACATTTAACAGAGCTCACAAAGCATAGAACCTAAATTCTACACACACAAACATAATTTAAGAGGCTTTATTCCATCGCAATGGCCCTCTAAGGTCACACATGTTAGCATGTAGCATGTAGCCAATTAGCATTTAGCATTAGCATTTAGCATTAGCATGTATGTAACATGTGGCATTTAACATGTAGCATGTAACCTACATTGCGCCTTAAATTATTTTTTCCTTTGTCCCTAACTTTATGCTGCCGCGAGTTCAATGGATATTCTATGAGCGGTCACGTCAAACAAATGCTTCGTCAAACACCAGCTGAGCGGTAACTTGCAATAGAATGTATATTCCACCGTCTCGAGTCCCAGACTCACCTAAAACACAACTAACGCGTTATAGGATTTGTGGCCCACCATGGAGGTCGCCTGTCTATCAGGTCTTTTCCAGATTCGCAATGCCCTAATTTGTATACGTATCTCTGCCTTATTCACTTCCATCGATTGTTCCTGAATTCCTATCTCTATAGACACTCTATAGGTACTCTCCCCCCTTTTGCGCTGTCTACCAGTGCAAACAAATTTATAATGGTTAGGCCAGACCCCCAGTTCTCAGCAATAAAGCAACACAAAGCACACATCGGTCCCCAGCGGTACATCTCTCCAGCGCACACTCAAATAGCCTCCAAACTAACAAATGCCCAAAGTGGTGAGAAAAACTCACCCTTATCTGGCCATGACTTCGGAACGAGAGTCAGCTTGGCGCATGAATGGAACAAAGGAGACGCAGACCGGTCCCTGTTCGGGCGCCATTTTGTAGTGTCGAGTCAATGTTGCTAGTTATTGCTGTCAAACAAAGGAGTCCGCTCATACTGAACCTTGATCATAAGTTTTATTCATATCACAAGATTTCAGCATAAGTGTACAGGTGTCCAGATCACCCGGAGAGCAGTAGTTCCCAATTTGTAATGTCTGCTCTAACCTCTTCTTCGTTTAAACCCAGTATATATAATCTTCCCCAAAATATGGGTGGCTCCCTTTACTGTCCAATCCCCTGTCTACAACACACAGACTTCTCTGTCCTATGTGGGGTGTCACACTAAAACCATTCCCTCTGACACTAAATAAACATCCTCTCAGGTTCCACTTAAAACCATTAACAAAGTCATAATCTTAATACACTACAGTGGTTAATGAGATCTCTACTGGCTCTACAGCTGATGAAGGTGGTTAATGAGATGTTCTCTACTGGCTCTACAGCTGATGAAGGTGGTTAATGAGATGTTCTCTACTGGCTCTACAGCTGATGAAGGTGGTTAATGAGATGTTCTCTACTGGCTCTACAGCTGATGAAGGTGGTTAATGAGATGTTCTCTACTGGCTCTACAGCTGATGAAGGTGGTTAATGAGATGTTCTCTACTGGCTCTACAGCTGATGAAGGTGGTTAATGAGATGTTCTCTACTGGCTCTACAGCTGATGAAGGTGGTTAATGAGATGTTCTCTACTGGCTCTACAGCTGATGAAGGTGGTTAATGAGATGTGCCCCAACATCACAAGGATCTACAACATCGGCAGGAGCCACAGCGGACAGAAACTGTACGCCATCGAGATCTCAGACAACCCCGGAGAGCATGAACGAGGTAAGACCACAGAAAGGGTTCAGATCGGATCTTTACACTTGATTCATTCCTAGAAGTAAAGTTCTCTGGGTTCAAGTGGTTAGGTGAACATTGTTTTATTATCACATAACATGTTTCATCTTTTCATCGTACGCCTTTTCACATTTTGTTTAGTTGGCAAATCTTACCTTTCTCTCTCTCTCTCTCTCTCTCTCTCTCTCTCTCTCTCTCTCTCTGTCTCTGTCTCTGTCTCTGTCTCTATCTCTCTCTCTCTCTGTCTCTATCTCTCTCTCTCTCTCTCTCTCTCTGTCTCTCTCTCTCTCTGTCTCTGTCTCTGTCTCTGTCTCTGTCTCTGTCTCTGTCTCTCTCTCTCTCTCTCTCTCTCTCTCTCTCTCTCTCTCTCTCTCTCTCTCTCTCTCTCTCTCTCTCTCTCTCTCTCTCTCTCTCTCTCCTCCCTCCCTCCCTCCTTCCTCTCCCAGGTGAACCAGAGTTTCGCTACACGGCCGGTTCCCATGGTAACGAGGTGCTGGGCCGAGAGCTGCTCCTGCTGCTGATACAGTTCATGTGTCAGGAGTACCTGTCGGGTAACCCACGGATACGTCACCTGGTGCACGAGACCAGGATACACCTGCTCCCCTCCGTCAACCCCGACGGGTACGACAAAGCCTTTGAAGTGGTAGGTGTGTGAGTGTCCGAAAGACACAAACGCTACAGCTGATATTGCAAATATTGACTCCATCATCAAGGCTGTACTGAACCATTCAACTGACTCTTCTGAGACGCATGTTGGGAGTCTTTTGCTTATCAGCCATATGATTGTCAGATGAAAGATTACCCTTTTCAAAGTCAGAAGTCTTGTATGTCAGCCATATGATTGTCAGATTAAAGATTCTCCTTTTCAAAGTCAGAAGTCTTGTATATCAGCCATATGATTGTCAGATGAAAGATTCTCCTTTTCAAAGTCAGAAGTCTTGTATATCAGCAATATGATTGTCAGATGAAAGATTCTCCTTTTCAAAGTCAGAAGTCTTGTATATCAGCCATATGATTGTCAGATGAAAGATTCTCCTCTTCAAAGTCAGAAGTCTTGTATATAAGCCATATGATTGTCAGATGAAAGATTCTCCTCTTCAAAGTCAGAAGTCTTGTATATCAGCCATATGATTATCAGATGAATGATTCTCCTCTTCAAAGTCAGAAGTCTTGTATATCAGCCAGATGATTGTCAGATGAAAGATTCTCCTCTTCAAAGTCAGAAGTCTTGTATATCAGCCATATGATTATCAGATGAATGATTCTCCTCTTCAAAGTCAGAAGTCTTGTATATCAGCCAGATGATTGTCAGATGAAAGATTCTCCTCTTCAAAGTCAGAAGTCTTGTATATCAGCAATATGATTGTCAGATGAAAGATTATCCTCTTCAAAGTCAGAAGTCTTGTATATCAGACATATGATTGTCAGATGAAAGATTATCCTCTTCAAAGTCAGAAGTCTTGTATATCAGCCATATGATTGTCAGATGAAAGATTCTCCTCTTCAAAGTCAGAAGTCTTGTATATCAGCCATATGATTGTCAGATGAAAGATTCTCCTCTTCAAAGTCAGAAGTCTTGTATATCAGCCATATGATTGTCAGATGAAAGATTCACCTCTTCAAAGTCAGAAGTCTTGTATATCAGCCATATGATTGTCAGATTAAAGATTCTCCTTTTCAAAGTCTTGTATATCAGCCATATGAGCCATATGAAAGATTCTCCTCTTCAAAGTCAGAAGTCTTGTATATCAGCCATATGATTGTCAGATTAAAGATTCACCTCTTCAAAGTCAGAAGTCTTGTATATCAGCCATATGATTGTCAGATGAAAGATTCTCCTCTTCAAAGTCAGAAGTCTTGTATATCAGCCAGATGATTGTCAGATGAAAGATTCTCCTCTTCAAAGTCAGAAGTCTTGTATATCAGCCATATGATTGTCAGATGAAAGATTCTCCTCTTCAAAGTCAGAAGTCTTGTATATCAGCCATATGATTATCAGATGAAAGATTCTCCTCTTCAAAGTCAGAAGTCTTGTATATCAGCCATATGATTGTCAGATGAAAGATTCTCCTTTTCAAAGTCAGAAGTCTTGTATATCAGCCATATGATTGTCAGATGAAAGATTCTCCTCTTCAAAGTCAGAAGTCTTGTATATCAGCCAGATGATTGTCAGATGAAAGATTCTCCTCTTCAAAGTCAGAAGTCTTGTATATCAGCCATATGATTATCAGATGAAAGAAGATCCTCTTCAAAGTCAGAAGTCTTGTATATCAGCCAGATGATTGTCAGATGAAAGATTCTCCTCTTCAAAGTCAGAAGTCTTGTATATCAGACATATGATTGTCAGATGAAAGATTCTCCTCTTCAAAGTCAGAAGTCTTGTATATCAGCCAGATGATTGTCAGATGAAAGATTCTCCTCTTCAAAGTCAGAAGTCTTGTATATCAGCAATATGATTGTCAGATTAAAGATTCACCTCTTCAAAGTCAGAAGTCTTGTATATCAGCCATATGATTGTCAGATTAAAGATTCTCCTTTTCAAAGTCTTGTATATCAGCCATATGAGCCATATGAAAAATTCTCCTCTTCAAAGTCAGAAGTCTTGTATATCAGCCATATGATTGTCAGATTAAAGATTCACCTCTTCAAAGTCAGAAGTCTTGTATATCAGCCATATGATTGTCAGATGAAAGATTCTCCTCTTCAAAGTCAGAAGTCTTGTATATCAGCCAGATGATTGTCAGATGAAAGATTCTCCTCTTCAAAGTCAGAAGTCTTGTATATCAGCCATATGATTGTCAGATGAAAGATTCTCCTCTTCAAAGTCAGAAGTCTTGTATATCAGCCACATGATTGTCAGATGAAAGATTCTCCTCTTCAAAGTCAGAAGTCTTGTATATCAGCCATATGATTATCAGATGAAAGATTCTCCTCTTCAAAGTCAGAAGTCTTGTATATCAGCCAGATGATTGTCAGATGAAAGATTCTCCTCTTCAAAGTCAGAAGTCTTGTATATCAGCCAGATGATTGTCAGATTAAAGATTCTCCTCTTCAAAGTCAGAAGTCTTGTATATCAGCCAGATGATTGTCAGATGAAAGATTCTCCTCTTCAAAGTCAGAGGTCTTGTATATCAGCCATGTGAGCCATATGAAAGATTCTCCTCTTCAAAGTCAAAAGTCTTGTATATCAGCCATATTATTGTCAGATTAAAGATTCACCTCTTCAAAGTCAGAAGTCTTGTATATCAGCCATATGATTGTCAGATTAAAGATTCTCCTTTTCAAAGTCTTGTATATCAGCCATATGAGCCATATGAAAGATTCTCCTCTTCAAAGTCAGAAGTCTTGTATATCAGACATATGATTGTCAGATGAAAGATTCTCCTCTTCAAAGTCAGAAGTCTTGTATATCAGCCAGATGATTGTCAGATGAAAGATTCTCCTCTTCAAAGTCAGAAGTCTTGTATATCAGCCATATGATTGTCAGATGAAAGATTCTCCTCTTCAAAGTCAGAAGTCTTGTATATCAGCCATATGATTGTCAGATGAAAGATTCTCCTCTTCAAAGTCAGAAGTCTTGTATATCAGCCATATGATTGTCAGATGAAAGATTCTCCTCTTCAAAGTCAGAAGTCTTGTATATCAGCCATATGATTGTCAGATTAAAGATTCTCCTCTTCAAAGTCAGAAGTCTTGTATATCAGCCATATGATTGTCAGATTAAAGATTCTCCTTTTCAACGTCAGAAGTCTTGTATATCAGCCATATGATTGTCAGATGAAAGATTCTCCTCTTCAAAGTCAGAAGTCCAAAGCATCCACTACCGTGATTCCAGTGGCGGTTGGTGCCGTTGAAGCTGAAGGAGGATGATAATTGTTTTTTATCAGCATGGCCTTATTTCTATTACAGCATATTGGATGACTGTCATTCATATTCCATTCACCCAGCTCAATGTAACAGCGATAGGTTTAGGCTACTACATGATACTCTAATGTTCCCTATACCCATCATGAGGTTGCTACAACCTAGCCTATGAATGAAAGTTTAAAACATATGTGCACAGGTCAAGAGACATTTGAGTAATCAAGGTGACAGACATTGACACATTCAATACCGCCTTGCACACTCTGGCCTGCATCTAGCTGATCTAGGGTGTAATCATTAGTCCATCATAGTTTTTTTTGTTTTTTTTTGGGGGGGGGGGTTTACTTTAGGGGGTAGATCAGCTTTAGTATTGCAGATAGATTGTAGCTTCCAACAATGTAACTGTCTGCATCATTTCCAATCCCTCATATATTTTCTGTAAATATATATATATATACATATATTTTAAAAATATATTTTCCTTTATTATTTCCCCCTAACCCTACCATCCCTCCCCTAATTGGAGTAAACTAATGGACAACAACACTTAGGCTTCTACTTCCAGCTTATACATACTATATACATTTTACGGACAGAATGTATTTTACAATAGTTATCTTTTGTTTGTTTTTAATCCCATCCTTCAGCTACCCTCAACCCCTCCCATCTATCTCTGAAGACCATCCCGTTTTGATTTCTATTTGCCATATATTTTTATCTGTACTGTGATGTTTCACAAAGGTTCTGAACCTTTCTATTCTCATAGTTTCTACAGATTGTAAATTGAAGATAAAATGTTTTGCTAAGAGTATTATTATATTATTGATTGATTGACTATGACTTTTCAGATCACCCAGTAGTGCTATCTGCAGGGTTAGCTCCAGGTAAATGGTGCAATTCTTCAGCCATTCCTGAACCTGCGACCAAAAACAAGCTACATATGGACAGTACCAAAACAAATGATCTAATGATTCTGTCTCTTCGCAGGAAAATCTGCAGAGCTGGGATGGTTGTATCCCCCATATACAGTGGGGAGAACAAGTATTTGATACACTGCCGATTTTGCAAGTTTTCCTACTTACAAAGCATGTAAAGTCTGTAATTTTTTATCATAGGTACACTTCAACTGTGAGAGACGGAATCTAAAACAAAAACCCAGAAAATCACATTGTATGATTTTTAAGTAATTAATTTGCATTTTATTGCATGACATAAGTATTTGATACATCAGAAAAGCAGAATTTAATATTTGGTACAGAAACCTTTGTTTGCAATTACAGAGATCATACGTTTCCTGTAGGTCTTGACCAGGTTTGCACACACTGCAGCAGGGATTTTGGCCCACTCCTCCATACAGACCTTCTCCAGATCCTTCAGGTTTCGGGGCTGTCGCTGGGCAATACGGACTTTCAGCTCCCTCCAAAGATTTTCTATTGGGTTCAGGTCTGGAGACTGGCCAGGCCACTCCAGGACCTTGAGATGCTTCTTACGGAGCCACTCCTTAGTTGCCCTGGCTGTGTGTTTCGGGTCGTTGTCATGCTGGAAGACCCAGTCACGACCCATCTTCAACGCTCTTACTGAGGGAAGGAGGTTGTTGGCCAAGATCTCGCGATACATGGCCCCATCCATCCTCCCCTCAATACGGTGCAGTCGCCCTGTCCCCTTTGCAGAAAAGCATCCCCAAAGAATGATGTTTCCACCTCCATGCTTCACGGTTGGGATGGTGTTCTTGGGGTTGTACTCATCCTTCTTCTTCCTCCAAACACGGCGAGTGGAGTTTTGACCAAAAAGCTCTATTTTTGTCTCATCAGACCACATGACCTTCTCCCATTCCTCCTCTGGATCATCCAGATGGTCATTGGCAAACTTCAGATGGGCCTGGACATGTGCTGGCTTGAGCAGGGGGACCTTGCGTGCGCTGCAGGATTTTTTATCCATGACGGCGTAGTGTGTTACTAATGGTTTTCTTTGAGACTGTGGTCCCAGCTCTCTTCAGGTCATTGACCAGGTCCTGGCGTGTAGTTCTGGGCTGATCCCTCACCTTCCTCATGATCATTGATGCCCCACGAGGTGAGATCTTGCATGGAGCCCCAGACCGAGGGTGATTGACTGTCATCTTGAACTTCTTCCATTTTCTAATAATTGCGCCAACAGTTGTTGCCTTCTAACCAAGCTGCTTGCCTATTGTCCTGTAGCCCATCCCAGCCTTGTGCAGGTCTACAATTTTATCCCTGATGTCCTTACACAGCTCTCTGGTCTTGGCCATTGTGGAGAGGTTGGAGTCTGTTTGATTGAGTGTGTGGACAGGTGTCTTTATACAGGTAATGAGTTCAAACAGGTGCAGTTAATACAGGTAATGAGTGGAGAACAGGAGGGCTTCTTAAAGAAATACTAACAGGTCTGTGAGAGCCGGAATTCTTACTGGTTGGTAGGTGATCAAATACTTATGTCATGCAATAAAATGCAAATGAATTACTTAAAAATCATACAATGTGATTTTCTGGATTTATGTTTTAGATTCCGTCTCTCACAGTTGAAGTGTACCTATGATAAAAATTACAGACCTCTACATGCTTTGTAAGAAGGAATACCTGCAAAATCGGCAGTGTATCAAATACTTGTTCTCCCCACTGTATATAACATTCTATTGGTTGCAAGAATTTTGTATAATAATTTGAAATTGAAAAATTCTATGTTTTGAATCCGGCGTCTTTTTGTGTATCAGTTCATAAACCATGTGCCATGGAATCGGTACATCGAAAATCTATTCCCGACTATTTTGCAATTTATATTGCACAGCTGTACTTTTTTTGGTCCATAAATGAAACTGGTATACATTTTTATTTATCACAGTTTTCCTTAACCAATTATGTTCTTTAATGCGGCCGACAGACAAGTTCCTTACTTTTTCCCCCTTCCACTTGCCTCTTCCATTTTTGCAATAATGCTGCAATTAGTTGATTGTAATTTTGGGTAGAGCAGACATGTTCATATATTTTTGTTAGCTGCATGTGTGACATAACTCCACCAGTCTTATTTATGATATAATTTACAAAGATTATAAATATGTTTTTTTTATCCAAAAATATATATTTTTTTATCAATTAGTATATTTGAGTTTAACCATAATATTTGTTTTTATTATTTGTTCTGTGTTTTCTGGTGGATTAAACTGAAATTGTAACCAACTTTCTATGGCTTGCTTTAAAAATAGTGATATTTTGGAGATTTCATTTTCAAATAACCAAAAGTGAGAGGTTGTAATCTGAATAAAGGGAAAAGGGCCATTCTTGAACATGGGGTGAGACATTCTTGCTAATTTGCTAGAGAACCAGTTTGGATTTAAATATAACTTTTGTATGACTGAAGCTTTTAGTGATAGGTCTAATGCTTTAATATTTAAACATTTCTGCCCTCCAAATTCATATTCATTATATAAATAGGCCCGTTTAATTATGTCTGGCTTGCCTTTCCAAATAAAATTGAATATTTTTTGCTCATATAATTTAAAAAAACAAGTCGCTAGGTGTAGGCAAGGCCATAATCAAATAGGTAAACTGAGATATGACTAAAGAGTTCATCAGGGAGATCTTTTCACAAATTGACAGGTATTATCCTTTCCATGGTAGCAAGATCTTATCTATTTTTGCTAACTTTCTATTAAAATGTGTTGTAGTGAGATCATTTATTTAATTTGGGATATGTATTCCGAGTATATCCACATCACCATCAGAGCATTTTATTGGTAAACTACATGGTAATAAATAGATATGCCGATAGTGGACAACCTTGTTTCACTCCTCTTGACAGTTTAAAAGTCAGAGTATATCCACATCACCATCAGAGCATTTTATTGGTTCAACTATAGTCTTTCTCTCTCTTTGAGTAAACTACTCATCACATTTTATGCACTGCAGTGCTAGCTACAGTGCCTTGCAAAAGTATTCAGCCCCCTTGGCATTTTTCCTATTTTGTTGCATTACAACCTGTAATTTAAATGGATTTTTATTTGGATTTCATTAATGGACATACACAAAATAGTCCAAATTGGTGAAGTGAAACAAATAAAATAAAAACGTAATAAAATAAAAATTATAATAACTTATTTCAAAAAATTCAAAAAAATAAATAACGGAAAAGTGGTGCATGCATATGTATTCACCCCCTTTGCTATGAAGCCCCTTAAATAAGATATTTGTTGTGACTATATTTAGTATAGTTTTATTTAAAAAGGACCACTTTTTTAATGTTTCATTATAATAAAAAAATGAAATTGACTGAGGAGGATGGTCCTCCCCTTCCTCCTCTGAGGAGCCTCCACTGAGTGATTCATTTAAAACCATGTCTTAATTACCTGCTCTCACGTGTCACCATGTGTCACTCTCCTGTTGTCCCTCAGGGTTCAGAGCTGAGTGGCTGGTCCCTGGGTCGGTGGAGTCAGGACGGAGTAGACATCCACCATAACTTCCCTGACCTTAACTCCATCCTGTGGGAGGCTGAAACAAAGAAATGGATCCCCAGGAAGATGCTCAACCACCATGTGCCAATCCCCGAATGGTACCAGTCCAAGAACTCCACGGTCAGTCAATGCCACACAAAATTCTGATGTGTTTGAAAGTCATTGATAGGGGAATCTCGGACATCCAGAACTAGAAAAGAGAAACTAGAAAAGATACTATCGAGACTAGCGAAGTCACCACCCCCCTTAACGAAAACTCGCAGCCAGATTCGGGCAAGTCTATGGGCCAAATGTCCCTTCCCCTTACTAAATTCGAAAGATGCGGGCACCTGTGAAATCGTGATTTGTCCAAATGATAATTTACGAAAAAACTGAGCACCGGAACAAAGTTCCTTGTTAGTCGTCGCATCCCACAGTTTGTTGACAGACGCTACGATACTATCCCATGTTACGCCCAAGAGAGATTATTGATAGGGTACTTCCCAATCCAACGGGTTCTGTTTGTAAACTGGTTGTAATAATGTCATTTAAACCAGCTTTGCCAGCTGAGAATTTGTTTGAAAGTCATTCGATAGGGTACTTCTGGTTCTCATCCTGTCACAATGACTCCATGACAGATAGGGTCCTTCTGGTTCTCATCCTGTCACAATGACTCCATGACAGATAGGGTACTTCTGGTTCTCATCCTGTCACAATGACTCCATGACAGATAGGGTCCATCTGGTTCTCATCCTGTCACAATGACTCCATGACAGATGGGCTTTTTACTCCTTTTATCAAGATTCATAATTTTAGAGCCTCTCTGCTCATTTAAATGTACAATTCCCAGATAGTGATGGTATGTGATTTTATAAGAGTGTAATGCCAACACACTGGGACTGAGGGCGGAGCTCATTATAGACACGAGGGTCTACATTAGCACATAGCTGGGTGTTCAGTTCATCACGACACAGAGCTGATTAGAGGTCTATTTAGGGGATAACTTGTGTTGTGATGAACTGAACACCCAGCTATGTGCTAATGTAGACCCTCGTGTCTATAATGAGCTCCGCCCTCAGTCCCAGTGTGTTGGCATGACTCACCTCCACCAATGACTCACACTCTGGGCTGGGATGAGCTAGATCTGCCCCGGCTACACTGAGATGGGATTCACACCTGTGTCCAGGAAGCAGTGAATTGAACTGTCCTCATTTCCCTCTCTAGCCCTCCCTGACTCCCCGACTTCATTAAATGTGTTGACTGATTTCCAACCACCTATTTTTCATATATCTGATTCCCACTTGAGGCCTTTTAGTGCCACTCTACCCACCTACTGTCACGCCCTGACTTATGGGACTCTAGTATGTTGAGTCAGGGTGTGGATATCTATGTTATTATTTCTATGTTTACATTCTAGGTTTGTGTTTCTATGTTTGGCCGGGTGTGATTCCCAATCAGAGGCAGCTGTCGCTCGTTGTCTCTGATTGGGGATCATACTTAGGCAGCCTGTTAGTTATCATTAGTTGTGGGATCTTGTTCCATGTAGAGGCTTGTATTGGGTTTAGCCTGAGGACTTCATGTTACGTTGTTTTGTTGTTTTTGTTTTTAGTGTTTATCGTTATAATAAACATGTATGCATTTCACGCTGCGCCTTGGTCCGACCCGTCCTTCAACGAACGTGACACCTATCCCTGAGTTACTGCTAATGCGTCCCATGGGCCCTGTTCAAAAGTAATGAAATATACGGAATAGGGTGCCATTTGGGACAAACCCACTGAGTTAATAGGCCAGGGTTTTGAGAGAGTATAAATGGGATGTAAACAAAGCGAGATAGCCCTCACAGAAAGGCCAATTTGCTCCTCCATTTTGTGCAGAGAGGGTGTAGAGTACAGAGTGCAGAGAGGGTGCAGAGTGCAGAGAGGGTGCAGAGTACAGAGAGGGTGCAGTGTACAGAGAGGGTGCAGAGTGCAGAGTACAGAGACACACAGCCCCTGCAAATCACACACACATACATACAGTGCCTTGGGAAACTATTCAGACCCCTTCCCTTTCTCCACATGTTGTTACGTTACAGCCTTATTCTAAAATGGATTTAAAAATAATAATAATCATCAATCTACACAAAATACCCCATAATGACAAAGCGAAAACAGGTTTTTAGAAATAGGTGGTCTATAGTCCTTTATTCACAATAACGTCAGTCACAGGTAGTCTAAAGTCCTTTATTCACTAGACTGTATGGGGAGAGATACAGCCCCCTGGGGATCTACTGGCACTAGACTGTATGGGGAGAGATACAGCCCCCTGGGGATCCACTGGCACTAGACTGTATGGGGAGAGATACAGCCCCCTGGGGATCCACTGGCACTAGACTGTATGGGGAGAGATACAGCCCCCTGGGGATCTACTGGCACTAGACTGTATGGGGAGAGATACAGCCCCCTGGGGATCTACTGGCACTAGACTGTATGGGGAGAGATACAGCCCCCTGGGGATCTACTGTCACTAGACTGTATGGGGAGAGATACAGCCCCCTGGGGATCTACTGGCACTAGACTGTATGGGGAGAGATACAGCCCCCTGGGGATCTACTGTCACTAGACTGTATGGGGAGAGATACAGCCCCCTGGGGATCTACTGGCACTAGACTGTATGGGGAGAGATACAGCCCCCTGGGGATCTACTGGCACTAGACTGTATGGGGAGATACAGCCCCCTGGGGATCTACTGGCACTAGACTGTATGGGGAGAGATACAGCCCCCTGATGAGGATCTACTGGCACTAGACTGTATGGGGAGAGATACAGCCCCCTGGGGATCTACTGGCACTAGACTGTATGGGGAGAGATACAGCCCCCTGGGGATCTACTGGCACTAGACTGTATGGGGAGATACAGCCCCCTGGGGATCTACTGGCACTAGACTGTATGGGGAGAGATACAGCCCCCTGGGGATCTACTGGCACTAGACTGTATGGGGAGATACAGCCCCCTGGGGATCTACTGGCACTAGACTGTATGGGGAGATACAGCCCCCTGGGGATCTACTGGCACTAGACTGTATGGGGAGAGATACAGCCCCCTGGGGATCTACTGGCACTAGACTGTATGGGGAGAGATACAGCCCCCTGAGGATCTACTGGCACTAGACTGTATGGGGAGAGATACAGCCCCCTGGGGATCCACTGGCACTAGACTGTATGGGGAGAGATACAGCCCCCTGGGGATCTACTGGCACTAGACTGTATGGGGAGAGATACAGCCCCCTGGGGATCCACTGGCACTAGACTGTATGGGGAGATACAGCCCCCTGGGGATCTACTGGCACTAGACTGTATGGGGAGAGATACAGCCCCCTGGGGATCCACTGGCACTAGACTGTATGGGGAGAGATACAGCCCCCTGGGGATCTACTGGCACTAGACTGTATGGGGAGAGATACAGCCCCCTGGGGATCCACTGGCACTAGACTGTATGGGGAGAGATACAGCCCCCTGGGGATCTACTGTCACTAGACTGTATGGGGAGAGATACAGCCCCCTGGGGATCTACTGGCACTAGACTGTATGGGGAGAGATACAGCCCCCTGGGGATCCACTGGCACTAGACTGTATGGGGAGAGATACAGCCCCCTGGGGATCTACTGGCACTAGACTGTATGGGGAGAGATACAGCCCCCTGGGGATCTACTGGCACTAGACTGTATGGGGAGAGATACAGCCCCCTGAGGATCTACTGGCACTAGACTGTATGGGGAGAGATACAGCCCCCTGGGGATCTACTGGCACTAGACTGTATGGGGAGAGATACAGCCCCCTGGGGATCCACTGGCACTAGACTGTATGGGGAGAGATACAGCCCCCTGGGGATCTACTGGCACTAGACTGTATGGGGAGAGATACAGCCCCCTGGGGATCTACTGGCACTAGACTGTATGGGGAGAGATACAGCCCCCTGGGGATCTACTGTCACTAGACTGTATGGGTAGAGATACAGCCCCCTGGGGATCTACTGGCACTAGACTGTATGGGGAGAGATACAGCCCCCTGGGGATCTACTGGCACTAGACTGTATGGGGAGAGATACAGCCCCCTGGGGATCTACTGGCACTAGACTGTATGGGGAGAGATACAGCCCCCTGGGGATCTACTGGCACTAGACTGTATGGGGAGAGATACAGCCCCCTGAGGATCCACTGGCACTAGACTGTATGGGGAGAGATACAGCCCCCTGGGGATCTACTGGCACTAGACTGTATGGGGAGAGATACAGCCCCCTGGGGATCTACTGGCACTAGACTGTATGGGGAGAGATACAGCCCCCTGGGGATCTACTGGCACTAGACTGTATGGGGAGAGATACAGCCCCCTGGGGATCTACTGGCACTAGACTGTATGGGGAGAGATACAGCCCCCTGGGGATCTACTGGCACTAGACTGTATGGGGAGAGATACAGCCCCCTGGGGATCTACTGGCACTAGACTGTATGGGGAGAGATACAGCCCCCTGGGGATCTACTGGCACTAGACTGTATGGGGAGAGATACAGCCCCCTGGGGATCTACTGGCACTAGACTGTATGGGGAGAGATACAGCCCCCTGGGGATCTACTGGCACTAGACTGTATGGGGAGAGATACAGCCCCCTGGGGATCTACTGGCACTAGACTGTATGGGGAGAGATACAGCCCCCTGGGGATCCACTGGCACTAGACTGTATGAGGAGAGATACAGCCCCCTGGGGATCTACTGGCACTAGACTGTATGGGGAGAGATACAGCCCCCTGGGGATCTACTGGCACTAGACTGTATGGGGAGAGATACAGCCCCCTGGGGATCTACTGGCACTAGACTGTATGGGGAGAGATACAGCCCCCTGGGGATCTACTGGCACTAGACTGTATGGGGAGAGATACAGCCCCCTGGGGATCTACTGGCACTAGACTGTATGGGGAGAGATACAGCCCCCTGAGGATCCACTGGCACTAGACTGTATGGGGAGAGATACAGCCCCCTGATGAGGATCTACTGGCACTAGACTGTATGGGGAGAGATACAGCCCCCTGGGGATCTACTGGCACTAGACTGTATGGGGAGAGATACAGCCCCCTGGGGATCCACTGGCACTAGACTGTATGGGGAGAGATACAGCCCCCTGAGGATCTACTGGCACTAGACTGTATGGGGAGAGATACAGCCCCCTGGGGATCCACTGGCACTAGACTGTATGGGGAGAGATACAGCCCCCTGAGGATCCACTGGCACTAGACTGTATGGGGAGAGATACAGCCCCCTGGGGATCTACTGGCACTAGACTGTATGGGGAGAGATACAGCCCCCTGGGGATCTACTGGCACTAGACTGTATGGGGAGAGATACAGCCCCCTGGGGATCTACTGGCACTAGACTGTATGGGGAGAGATACAGCCCCCTGGGGATCTACTGGCACTAGACTGTATGGGGAGAGATACAGCCCCCTGGGGATCCACTGGCACTAGACTGTATGGGGAGAGATACAGCCCCCTGGGGATCTACTGGCACTAGACTGTATGGGGAGAGATACAGCCCCCTGGGGATCCACTGGCACTAGACTGTATGGGGAGAGATACAGCCCCCTGGGGATCTACTGGCACTAGACTGTATGGGGAGAGATACAGCCCCCTGGGGATCTACTGGCACTAGACTGTATGGGGAGAGATACAGCCCCCTGGGGATCCACTGGCACTAGACTGTATGGGGAGAGATACAGCCCCCTGAGGATCTACTGGCACTAGACTGTATGGGGAGAGATACAGCCCCCTGGGGATCTACTGGCACTAGACTGTATGGGGAGAGATACAGCCCCCTGGGGATCTACTGGCACTAGACTGTATGGGGAGAGATACAGCCCCCTGGGGATCTACTGGCACTAGACTGTATGGGGAGAGATACAGCCCCCTGGGGATCTACATTATATTTCTGATTTATCAGGCTAATATCTGAATGTGTATATTATATTATTTAAATATTTATATCAAGGACCACATAGAAAATACTAGTTTGTATGTTTTCATGTGTCATACTCTGGGTGTCTTGTACTCTTAAATACTGTAGAACTTGTTTTACCCAAAATAAAATCAATCAATATAATCAAATTAATATTATATATGATACATTCCATAATATTATTATTAATATTACACAGTCAGTTGATCTTTGACCTCTGGCCTTTTCATGCACAGGTGCATCGTGGGATCAAAGGCGTTGTCCGGGACATGCAGGGGCGGGGCATAGCCAACGCCATCATCCAGGTGGAGGGTATTGGCCATGACATCAGAACAGGTAGAGATACATACTATGGAGAGATTTATTAAAGTATACTCCGTGTTGGTCGTTCCGTGTCTATGGATCTGACATTACTTCACCAAACCCAAGTATTATAGTCCAAGAGACTACTGCGGTAGGTGACATGGTCAGTGTGGATTAACAACCTTGAACAATCAACGGGCGGCAGGTAGCTTAGTGGTTAAGAGCGTTGTGCCAGTAACCGAAAGGTCGCTGGTTCTAATCCCAGAGGATGAAAAATCTGTCGATGTTCCCTTGAGCAAGGCACTTAACCCTAAT
Organism: Coregonus lavaretus; assembly: GCF_964263955.1. Taxonomy (NCBI): domain Eukaryota; kingdom Metazoa; phylum Chordata; class Actinopteri; order Salmoniformes; family Salmonidae; genus Coregonus; species Coregonus lavaretus. The sequence continues at coordinate 34,388 of NW_028161756.1, forward strand.
TGCTCTGGCTAAGAGCGTATGACTAAAGTGTAATACGTAGACTATAGTTTTTTCTTCCTATAATCCATAATTAGCATTCTATAGAAAACATCATTAGCAGAGAGATTGTATAATGGACAATATTATATAATAATTCTGACAGGGAACCAAATAGACAAATTGAACATGGTAATTAGATAAGCAACATGTCTGGCATATAGTTAATGAATATAATTAACGCTGCAAAAGTAAGAACTTCTTCCAGCCAAAGACAATGATGTTGGATCATTTAAACTCTCCCAGAAACTGATCATGCTTGTATTTCATGCTTGACAAAGTAAATCCACAGCAGAAAATAGCTACCGTTTTATAAGGCTAGAGGTTAATATATTTTACTACACAGTCGATACCTGCCTGCAGACATGATGACACAAGCACCTTGTCCTATTTGCCTTGTATTTTATCATTCATATGTGTGGCTGAGTTTATATTCTGCAGTCAAAGCAGTGAGGCAGATGAGTTGCTTCAGGGTTTGATGAAATTCCCATGACTCTTCCCTTCAGCTTCATTCCACAGTGTGAGTCTCACACACACATATGTACACACACGCACGCACACACACACACGCACACACACGCACACACACGCACACACACACGCAATGATTACATCAAGCTTGTGACTCTACAAACTTGTTGGATTCATTTGCTGTTTGTTTTTGGTTGTGTTTCAGATTATTTTGTGCCCAATAGAAATTAATGTTAAATAACGTATTGTGTCATTTTGGAGTCACTTTTATTGTAATTAAGAATATAATATGTTTCTAAACGCTTCTGCATTCATGTGGACGTTACCATGGTTACAGATCATCCTGAATGAATCGTGAATAATGATGAGTGAGAAAGTTACAGAGGCATAAATATCATACATTTTACATTTTAGTCATTTAGCAGACGCTCTTATACAGAGCGACTTACAGTTAGTGAGTGCATACATATTTTTTATTTTATTTTTCATACTGGCCCCCCGTGGGAATCGAACCCACAACCCTGGCGTTGCAAACGCCATGCTCTACCAACTCAGCAACATCCCTGCCAGCCATTCCCTCCCCTACCCTGGACGACGCTGGGCCAATTGTGCGCCACCCCATACCCCCCCCCCCAAAAAAATGCTAACCTCCCTTGTTATTGTAGTGGTGAGAGGTTAGCATGTTTTAGGGGTATGATATAAAATGCTAACCTCCCTTGTTATTGTAGTGGTGAGAGGTTAGCATGTTTTAGGGGTATGATATAAAATGCTAACCTCTCTTGTTATTGTAGTGGTGAGAGGTTAGCATGTTTTAGGGGTATGATATAAAATGCTAACCTCCCTTGTTATTGTAGTGGTGAGAGGTTAGCATGTTTTAGGGGTATGATATAAAATGCTAACCTCCCTTGTTATTGTAGTGGTGAGAGGTTAGCATGTCTTGGGAGTATGATATTTGTGCGTCTTTTCTTTCTCACTCATTCAAGATTCATTCAGGACTATCCACAGCCGTTGTTATTATTCCTGGAACCGACTGTACTGTCTGCAAGTCACTTTCCTTCAAGAGAATCCAGTTCGCTTTGCTGCAGTCGGGAGGAGGGAGGAAACATGTCCAGCACTCACACTCACACACACACTCACACACTCACACACTCATACACTCACACACACACACACACACACACAGACACACACACACACGCGCGCTCTTAAAAAGGAGGCTCTAAATGTGGAAAGTGGGAAAAACCATGTCCCTGCGGTGAACAACCTAACAATGGGAAAAGGAACTTGCTATCCCCCGGTTAGTCAGAGAGTGTGAAGCATCATCTGTCTTCACTGTGAACCCAGGAACCCACACAAAAACTCACACACGCACACACACACAAAAACTCACACACACACACACACACACACACACACATCATAACATGCAGGACCACACAGAAGGATAGACTCACATCCATCCATAATGGAGACATCCAGGGTTGTTTTCCTGGACTTAGAACTCAGTTATTAGCATTTTACAGCAAGTTATTTTTTTTCTAGTAAAGGAAAAAAACGAACACCAAGCTTCACCTGTAGATTTGTAACCTCAGTGAGTCGATGGTTAAAGCATAATGTATACCGATGCCAATGTGTTGTTCTTTGTATAACTGGTGCAGTGGATCAACAGAGGTCTCGTAACTGTCACCATATTTCACACACAGCTCAGTGGTTGTGCTGAGATGTGGGGATGGGGTGAGTGGGTGAACAGCATGATGGGGTAGGAAAATCAAACTGTCATTTCTGTGGCTGGATCAAAGGTTCAGCACACATGGTGAGTTCAGTTCACTGTTGCTTCCAGCAGGTTCAGCACACACAATGCCATGCCTAGTGGAGACAGGAGACAGGAGACAGGAGACAGGAGACAGGAGACAGGATACAGGAGACAGGAGACAGGAGACAGGAGACAGGAGACAGGAGGGAGGAGACAGGAGACAGGAGACAGGAGGGAGGAGACAGCAGGGAGGTAAAACACAATGTAATGCCTAGTGGAGACAGGAGACAGGAGGGAGGAGACAGGAGACAGGAGACAGGAGACAGGAGACAGGAGACAGGAGGGAGGAGACAGGAGACAGGAGACAGGAGACAGGAGACAGGAGGGAGGAGACAGCAGGGAGGTAAAACACAATGTCATGCCTAGTGGAGACAGGAGACAGGAGACAGGAGACAGGAGACAGGAGACAGGAGACAGGAGACAGGAGACAGGAGACAGGAGGGAGGTAAATCCAAGATGACCATGCGGTGCTATTTTTAAACCTCTAAACAGAAGAGCAAGAAAGAAGAGTTCCTCTTTTCATGGAGGAGGTTAGAACAGCCTCCTCTTCCCTCCTCCTTCTCTATGTTCTGCCCTCCCTCTCTCCTGTCTTTATCAGTTCAGTCAGTGAATTCCTAGTGGAGCTTTACTTTTCGCTGTTGCTAAGTATCAAGATGTGCTGCATTCTTCTAGGACTATATTTACATGCAGGAAAGTTAACTTCGGTGGCTTGAAAAATGTTTTTTTTAATCTAATCTTTTGGTGATTCACGGTCCGTGACCTATATGGTGGAATGCAGTGTGGATCAGAATTCTGACACATGCTGACATGCTGTGAACCCTCTTTCTCACATTTCCTCTGACACGTGACCTTAAAATACATATGCAACCCCTCTCTCTCTCTCTCTCTCTCTCTCTCTCTCTCTCTCTCTAAATTCAATTCAATTTAAGGGCTTTATTGGCATGGGAAACGTATGTTAACAGCAAGTGAAATAGATGATAAACAGAAGTGAAATAAACAATATATATGAAGAGTAAACATTACACTCACAAAAGTTACAAAGTAATAAAGACATTTCATATGTCATATTATGTATATATACAGTGTTATATTGATGTGCAAATAGTTAAAGTACAAATGGGAAAATAAATAAACATAAATATGGGTTGTATTTACAATGGTGTTTGTTCTTCACTGGTTGCCCTTTTCTTGTGGCAACAGGTCACAAATCTTGCTGCTGTGATGGCACACTGTGGTATTTCACCCAGTAGATATGGTAGTTGATCAAAATTGGATTTGTTTTCGAAGTCTGTGTAATCTGAGGGAAATATGTGTCTCTAATATGGTCATACATTTGGCAGGAAGTTAGGAAGTGCAGCTCAGTTTCCACCTCATTTTGTGGGCAGTGTGCACATAGCCTGTCTTCTCTTGAGAGCCAGGTCTGCCTACGGCGGCCTTTCTCAATAGCAAGGCTATGCTCACTGAGTCTGTACATAGTCAAAGCTTTGCTTAAGTTTGGGTCAGTCACAGTGGTCAGGTATTCTGCCACTGTGTACTCTCTGTTTAGGGCCAAATAGCATTCTAGTTTGCTCAGTTTTTTTGTTTGTTCTTTCCAATGTGTCAAGTAATTCTCTTTTTGTTTTCTCATGATTTGGTTGGGTCTAATTGTGTTGTTGTTGTTGTTGTTGTTGTTGTTGTTGTTGTCCTGGGGCTGTGTGGGGTCTGTTTGTGTTTGTGAACAGAGCCCCAGGACAAGCTTACTTAGGGGACTCTTCTCCAAGTTCATCTCTCTGTAGGTGATGGCTTTGTTATGGAAGCTTTGGGAATCACTTCCTTTTAAGTGGTTATAGAATTTAACGGCTCTTTTCTGGATTTTGATAATTAGCGGGTATTCTGCACTGCATGCATTATTTGGTGTTTTACGTTGTACACAGAGGATATTTTTGCTGAATTCTGCATGCGTCTCAATTTGGTGTTTGTCCCATTTTGTGAATTCTTGGTTGGTGAGCGGCCCCCAGACCTCACAACCATAAAGGGCAATGGGGTTCTATAACTGATTCAAGTATTTCTAGCCAGATCCTAATTGGTATGTCGAATTTTATGTTCCTTTTGATGGCGTAGAAGGCCCTTCTTGCCTTGTCGCTCAGATCATTCACAGCTTTGTGGAAGTTACCTGTGGCACTGATGTTTAGGCCGAGGTATGTATAGTTTTTTGTGTGCTCTAGGGGCAACGGTGTCTAGATGGAATTTGTATTTGTGGTCCTGGCAACTGGACCTTTTTTGGAACACCATTATTTTTGTCTTACTGAGATTTACAGTAAAGGCCCAGGTCTGACAGAACCTGTGCAGAAGATCTCGGTGTCTCTCTGTCTCTCTTTCCGTCTCACTCACTCACTCACTCACTCACTCACTCACTCACTCACTCACTCACTCACTCACTCACTCACTCACTCACTCACTCACTCACTCACTCATACTTACCTCCTCTCTTCCTCTCCCTAGCGGCGGACGGGGACTACTGGAGGCTGTTGAACCCAGGAGAGTACAGCATCACGGTGAAGGCCGACGGCTACAGCGCCACAAGTAAGGTGTGTGAGGTGGGCTACGACATGGGAGCAACCCGCTGTGACTTCACCGTCAGCCGCACCAACCTGTCACGCATCAAGGAGATCATGGAGAGATACAACAAGCAGCCCATCAGACAGCCTGTTAGACCCGCCGTCAGGCAGCTGCAAGCACGCCGGCCCGGCCCCAGACACAGGCGCGTGCGGATATCATAGGGACTGCCAGGGAGGGTTAGAGAGAGAGAGGGAGTAGCTTGGTCCCAGACATGAATGTGAAGTCTTGCCAACGCCTGGGGGTCATTGTTCTGCCAATCATGTTTGGCACGATTTACAAACAGATCGGGGACCAGGCTAGGGCTGAAGGGAGCAATATAGGACTTTACAAACAGATCTGGAACCAGGCTAGGGGGGAAAAGAGCGATATAGGACTTTACAAACAGATCTGGGATCAGGCTAGGGGTGAAGAGAGTGATATAGGACTTTACAAACAGATCTGGGACCAGGCTAGGGGTGAAAAGAGCGATATAGGACTTTACAAACAGATCTGGGATCAGGCTAGGGGTGAAGAGAGCGATATAGGACTTTACAAACAGATCTGGGACCAGGCTAGGGGTGAAGAGAGCAATGAGAGACAAACTCTACTATCTCTCTCTACTTCTGATCAAACTGTTCTCTGTTCTGCTCCAACATCTGCTTTGATCGGGACTCCTGTCTTTGAACTCTGTTACCTGCATCCATCCAGAGTGTTGGTGGAAGTGCAGATTGGAGATGATGGTAAAGATGGGATATTTTGAGTGACAATGGGGTTTTCTGTATTAAAACAAGGTGCTGTTCTTTCAACCATGAATTAAGCTCTGTGGCGCTCGTCTTACTTTATAATAATTGTATTTGGGACCGTCTTAAAAAGTTCCAGTGGCTTCTCTACCAAATGGTTATTACAGTATACATGGTTAACCGAAATGTCCATTTTACTTGTGCCATTATTTGGTAACGAAATGTCAGTGTGTATTTCAAAGGATGAATGTTGACCATGGATATTACCATGTGTGTCTCTACTAACTCATGCAGCACAGTACCAGGACAAAAGCAGTAATAACGTTCTTACCAACAGGTTTACAAGCTTCATCCTTGCAAGTAATATTATTTGAAATCGTGCTTTGGAATAAATAAATGATGCATACATTTTGAATGTAGAAAAAGCTCTATATATATTTATTTTATATTGCACTCCCGTGTTACTTTTCTGCATTCAGAAATGATTTAAAGTCCTACTCCAGGCTCCTTTTCAGCTCATTTATCACCTGATTTACTTAACAAAACACACTTCTCAATAGCTGGTCCAGGTATCCTCATGACATGGGGGTGGTTTGCCTTCCTCTTGTTCTCTATTGCTCCTCTATTGAAGAGAGCGATATAGGACTTTATAAACAGATCTGGGACCAGGCTAGGGGTGAAAATAGCGATATAGGACTTTACAAACAGATCTGGGACCAGGCTAGGGGTGAAAATAGCGATATAGGACTTTACAAACAGATCTGGAACCAGGCTAGGGCTGAAGAGAGCGATATAGGACTTTACAAACAGATCTGGGACCAGGCTAGGGGTAAAAAGAGCGATATAGGACTTTACAAACAGATCTGAGACCAGGCTAGGGCTGAAGAGAGTGATATAGGACTTTACAAACAGATCTGGGACCAGGCTAGGGGTGAAAAGAGCGATATAGGACTTTACAAACAGATCTGGGACCAGGCTAGGGCTGAAGAGAGCGATATAGGACTTTACAAACAGATCTGGGACCAGGCTAGGGGTGAAGAGAGCAATATGGGACTTTACAAACAGATCTGGGACCAGGCTAGGGCTGAAGAGAGCGATATAGGACTTTACAAACAGATCTGGGACCAGGCTAGGGGTGAAGAGAGCGATATGGGACTTTACAAACAGATCTGGAACCAGGCTAGGGTTGAAGAGAGCGATATAGGACTTTACAAACAGATCTGGGACAAGGCTAGGGGTGAAGAGAGCAATGAGAGACAAACTCTACTATCTCTCTCTACTTCTGATCAAACTGTTCTCTGTTCTGCTCCAACATCTGCTTTGATATGGACTCCTGTCTTTGAACTCTGTTACCTGCATCCATCCAGAGTGTTGGTGGAAGTGCAGATTGGAGATGATGGTAAAGATGGGATATTTTGAGTGACAATGGGGTTTTCTGTATTAAAACAAGGTGCTGTTCTTTCAACCATGAATTAAGCTCTGTGGCGCTCGTCTTACTTTAAAATAATTGTATTTGGGACCGTCTTAAAAAGTTCCAGTGGCTTCTCTACCAAATGGTTATTACAGTATACATGGTTAACCGAAATGTCCATTTTACTTGTGCCATTATTTGGTAACGAAATGTCAGTGTGTATTTCAAAGGATGAATGTTGACCATGGATATTACCATGTGTGTCTCTACTAACGCATGCAGCACAGTACCAGGACAAAAGCAGTAATAACGTTCTTACCAACAGGTTTACAAGCTTCATCCTTGCAAGTAATATTCTTTGAAATCGTGCTTTGGAATAAATAAATGATGCATACATTTTGAATGTAGAAAAAGCTCTATAAATATTTCTTTTATATTGCACTCCCGTGTTACTTTTCTGCATTCAGAAATGATTTAAAGTCCTACTCCAGGCTCCTTTTCAGCTCATTTATCACCTGATTTACTTAACAAAACACACTTCTCAATAGCTGGTGCCAGGTATCCTCATGACATGGGGGTGGTTTGCCTTCCTCTTGTTCTCTATTGCTCCTCTATTGCTCCTCTATTGCTCCTCTATTGCTCCTCTATTGTTCCTCTATTGCTCCTCTATTGCTCCTCTATTGTTCCTCTATTGCTCCTCTATTGTTCCTCTATTGCTCCTCTATTGCTCCTCTATTGTTCCTCTATTGCTCCTCTATTGCTCCTCTATTGCTCCTCTATTGTTCCTCTATTGCTCCTCTATTGCTCCTCTATTGTTCCTCTATTGTTCCTCTATTGCTCCTCTATTGCTCCTCTATTGCTCCTCTATTGTTCCTCTATTGCTCCTCTATTGCTCCTCTATTGCTCCTCTATTGTTCCTCTATTGTTCCTCTATTGCTCCTCTATTGCTCCTCTATTGCTCCTCTATTGTTCCTCTATTGCTCCTCTATTGCTCCTCTATTGTTCCTCTATTGTTCCTCTATTGCTCCTCTATTGCTCCTCTATTGCTCCTCTATTGCTCCTCTATTGCTCCTCTATTGCTCCTCTATTGTTCCTCTATTGTTCCTCTATTGTTCCTCTATTGCTCCTCTATTGCTCCTCTATTGCTCCTCTATTGTTCCTCTATTGCTCCTCTATTGCTCCTCTATTGTTCCTCTATTGTTCCTCATGCATGCAAGGGGGGAGGCCGATGACATCACGAATCCCCATCAGACCAACTCCTTGAAGTTTGCAGTTGTGTCTCAAAAGCACTATTTTGCTCAAAACTTACCCTTTAGTGTGTGTGTACTTTACTGTTTTTATAGATGTCGCTTTTCAACAGTAAAAGTTCAACAATCTCTGGAGGACGTCTTTAATAAAATATATATATTTCTATTTGAAGACAATTGAACACTGTAGTCTCTCTGAAATCCTACCATGTTATTTGAATATGTTCTGAAAGGTTTTGTAGGTTCCTACCAAAAGTCAAAGAAAAACAACTAGACATTCTGGCTAATTAGCTAGATAAACACACAAGACAGGCACTTCACTGTTTGAGCATCCAGAACAACTTCCAGCCCTTACCTTATGATGTATTAATTCAGTACACTCCTTCAACACTGTCAATGCAACTTTCTTCATGCCAAGTTACTTTTCAGTGTGTTCCCAAAAATGTGAACCCTATAAGCAAAATTACATTTAAAATACGTATTTTCCAGAAGTTTAAGTTATGTTCATTTTAGGTTCTGAATGAAAGGTGAAAGGACGTCTTTTGAGGAAGTCGTAAATACATATTTTCCGGACGTTTAAAATTAGTTTTTTCCAGATAATAATTAAGCAGATGCTCTTATCCAGAGCGACTTACAGGAGCAATTAGGGTTAAGTGCTTTGCTCAAGGGCACATCGACAGAATTTTCACCTCATCGGCTCGGGGATTAGAACCAGCGACCTTTCAGTTACTGGCACAACGCTCTTAACCACTAAGCTACCTGCCGCCCTAGATGTTTGAAATACATATTTTTCCCGGATGTTGAAAATTGGTAATTTCCAGACGTTGAAATCAGGCTCATTTTCAGTTCTGAATTAATGTTGAAAAGAGAGTCTACTTTTGTTTTACTGTACTGCCCTCTGCTGCCCTCTGCTGCCCTCTGCTGCCCTCTGCTGCCCTCTACTGCCCTCTGCTGCCCTCTGCTGCCCTCTGCTGCCCTCTGCTGCCCTCTACTGCCCTCTGCTGCCCTCTGCTGCCCTCTGCTGCCCTCTGCTGCCCTCTACTGCCCTCTGCTGCCCTCTACTGCCCTCTGCTGCCCTCTGCTGCCCTCTGCTGCCCTCTGCTGCCCTCTACTGCAGTGGTTCCCAAACCTCTCCCTGGGACCCCCAGACGTTTCACCATTTCGCTGTAGCACTGAACCAGCTTTAAAACACACTTATCCAGAGCAACTTACAGTTAGTGCATTCATCTTCAGACAGCTAGGTGAGCCCAGACTCTTTATCCAGAGCAACTTACAGTTAGTGCATTCATCTTCAGAAAGCTAGGTGAGCCCAGACTCTTTATCCAGAGCGACTTACAGTTAGTGCATTCATCTTCAGAAAGCCAGGTGAGATTCGAAAGCTTGAAATGTTGATCTGGGGTCCCCCATGGAGAGAACCACTACTCTATTGTCCTGTACTGTTCATGTCCAAACTTGTGAAGCATGGATGTCTATGATTGGCCCAATGATTGGTTCACTTGTATCGAAGTGTCGTGTTTTTTAGGGAGTCCCGTCTGTGGACGTTCAAATCAAGGCCGGTCCGGACCGCACCAAAAAAATACATCCAAAAGACGTCGGCGTAGATCCCCTTAGTGGGAAGTAGGGTGTCTGGGTGGACTCCCCCCCCGATTTTTGTACTTTATTTATTTCCAAATGCTCACTCAGCCAACTTATTCAGTACTTTGAGAGTCACTTCCAGGAACTGGTATGTGCTTAATGTGAAGCAGCTGTTGATATTCACCCCCCCTCCCCTCCCCTCTTTAAAGGGAGAATCCATATGTTTTGCATAAATGCAAATAGCCATGTCTATGAAGTAATGGCCAGGGCCCTGTTTCCCATAGCGATGGAACTTCAGCTTACAAGTGTTTTAACGATGCCTCGTTTCTATAACGGACGCAGAACTCACATGCGTTTCCCAAAACACCACGGGAGGGAGAACTTTCAATACGTACGTCGTTAGAGCATGTATCGATCCTCATAGGATTGAAAGAAAGGCAGCGCTGCTCTCGGATCAGCATTTTCCACTCAAATCTTACCTTAACATTAGATACTGACGACGGATCAGCTCCTAGAGAGAAATTATCACATATGGCTGCAAAGAATGAGGCAGCTTATTCTAATGGTTAGGCTATGCACAAAAAACTAATATTTAGCACATCATTGCTCACATGTTGTTAGGTCTACATATCATGAAAGTTAGGCAAGAATTAGAGACAGCAGCCTAGAATTAGCAAAATAGTGTTGCTGGGGTTCAGCTGTGTGCCCACTGTGCCACCATCAGGATTAATTGGACACATTGATGAGCTACTTCTGCACTGGTTACCATGCTTGCCAATATTGATGAGCTACTTCTGCACTGTTTACCATGCTTGCCAACATTGATGAGCTACTTCTGCACTGTTTACCATGCTTGCCAACATCAGAACTCAAAGTCAAACTGATCATGCAGCATAATATGCTTCTGATGTTGACGACTTTAACCGTCTTCTTCTCCAGAACCGCTCAACCGCTCGACACCAAATTTGGTACATAGCCTCTTTGGATGCACATCTTCAAACATTTTCCAAGACACTAGCTGAAACAGAATGACATCTATGACCTCTATGACCTCTATTTGCCAATGAGCTTGCATTCATGTTTTTTCCTGTCCAACAGCGCCACAATGTGGCCAAACTCAACCATACTTTACTGGTTAGCTAGACTCATATCCTTGAGAATGTGTGTCAAATGTCATCACTTTAAACAGATCAAGATATATAAAAATGTGCCCATTATAGCGCCACCGTGTGGTTGATATGAAGGTGCTTGCATATGTTGAGTCTTGGCAGTGTTTGCAACATGTGTACCAAGTTCTGTTACAATATAAATATCTGTGATTGATTTATAGGCATTTATGTGAAAGACCACGCCCACGTGAATGTTTATTGGTCAGTAGTGGCCATGTTGTTTGACATTCTAGCCTGGAAAACAGTGCGTTGAGAGACCTTGACGCCAGATATCAAGATTCGTGCAGATCGGTCATTCGGTGCCAGAGGAGTATCGATTTAAGTGTTTTTCACAAAATTCAAATTCATGGCGGATTTCATGGGTCCTTGAGGCAAATGTTTTCCTTGCGAGGAGAGGGACCTATATACCGAATTTCAGGACTCTAGCTCAAACGGTATGAGGGGCGTGAGCTTTCAAAGTTTTGCATTTTCAATCGCATGTTATAGCGCCACCATGTGGCCAATTGGCATGGCACCGCATGAGAGGGTGTGGCCCATGGGCCTTTACCATCATGCCACGTTGGGCCATCCTAGGCCTTACCATCTCACGGAAAATATGCATGTTATTTTCATTGGGGGTAGAACCCGGTATAATAATAATAATGAACGCCAACAAATACAATAACTATTGTAGGTCACAGAGAGACAGATAAACATCTTGATTCTATGTTTAGCAGAGATCTTCTGTGTATAAGAGCAATAAGGGCCAAAAAGTAATCTAGTGACCCAGGTAGCTGTTTCCCAAGAGTGGTCTGAGGCAGTCGGTAAATAACAAGTGTTTTCAAGTGCAACTTTAGTAACGATGGTTCTGGGAAACCATGCGCCTACGAAGGTTCTAATGATGAATTAAGCCTTAAGATGCTTTTGGGAACAATAAATTATGTGAGACCAAAAAAAACGAATGTTTTTAACCTCATTTGACATTTTGGAAAGACACCTTTTGCATGTGGAAATGTTGTATAATTTTGTATAATCACATTCCGGTGTAAAAACCATGGAAATTAAAAACAAAAAATGATATTTTAAGTGTGTAAGGGATCGGGGGTTGGCTGGGTCTAGACAGAGTCTGACACTTCCCCGATCTACAGAGAGGGGGAGTCATCAGACTCGATCTGGTTCACCTGAGTTCTGAGCACACCTGTCCGTAATTAGGATAGGATATAAGGTGTGCTCAGAAGTTCAGGCGGTGCGAGGTATTGTTCCATTGTGACTTGCTAAGCGTTTTGTTCCGAGAGAGAGAGAGAGAGAGAGAGAGAGAGAGAGAGAGAGAGAGAGAGAGAGAGAGAGAGAGAGAGAGAGAGAGAGAGAGAGAGAGAGAGAGAGAGAGAGAGAGAGAGAGAGAGAGAGAGAGAGAGAGAGAGTTTGTTGTTTTTGATTACCCGTGTATCCGACCTGTGCCTTGTTGTTTGACTCCCCGAATTGCTTAACCCTCTGCTTGTCTATCCCAGTGATTACCGTACTCTGACCCTGTGCCTGTGCCCTCGACTACGACTACGCCCGCTCCCTTGGTACCTCTGCCTGTCTATGCCTGGCCCGGTTTTGACCACAGCCCGCCCGACCACGATTAAGCTATTCCCTTGTCTGTACTCTAATAAAGCATCGCTATTCTGCGATTGGATCTTACCACTCTGTCCGAGTATTCATTACAGAATACCTCGCCATTACCATGGATCCAGCGGAATTACAGAGGCGATGGGAGATACAGGAGAAACGGATGGATGAATTCCTACAGCTACTCAACACTGGTGCAGCTGAAGGCACCACCCCGAGCACGGTCAGTCCTCGTCCTACACCTCCGATTTCTCTACCGACTAGGTACGACGGGGAACCTGGCAAATGTCAGGGGTTTCTACTTCAGACGTCCCTGTATATGTCGTATAATCGTACTATGTTTCCCGATGACCGTAGCAGGGTGGATTTCATGATTTCTCTACTAACGGGAAGAGCACTGGATTGGGCTACTGCGCTTTGGGCAGCTGAGGTTCCCGAGTTGAATGCAGATGTTCAGTTCAAGAGACTGTTCCAGGAGGTGTTCGACCACCCAGTATCTGGGCGTAGTGTGGGAGACCAACTATGCGAACTTCAGCAGGGCCGTCGCACCGTAGCCGACTACGCTTTAGAGTTCCGTACTATAGCAGCCGGTAGCGGATGGAGCGAGACGGGTTTGCTCACCGTTTTCCGAAGAGGGCTGCGCAAAGACGTACAGACTGAGTTGGCTTGTCGAGGAGATATCACTGCGCTACATGAGTTTATCAAAATAGCCATCTCTATTGATAATCTGATAGTGCAACACAAGGTATCCACAGTCCGGGAGCCCTCGATCACTGGTCCTCAGCAATCGACAGAGCGGAGGAGAGAATCTGAGGAGGAACCTATGCAACTGGGACGGTCACCTCTACAAGGGTCGGTGAGACAACAACGTCGGCAAGACGGACTATGCCTGTATTGTGGTCATTCGGGTCATTTCGTTCGTCAATGTCCTGTACGACCAAACCGTACCCCAGGATATCGCCTCGGAACTGCCACACCGGTGAGTGAGACTCCAGTGTTGAACATTACATCTAAACAAATGTATGTGCCAGTTACCTTATCTGTCGGAGAGAAAGTGCGCAGGTTGGAAGGACTTATTGATTCCGGAGCGGCTGCCAGCTTTCTGGATATGGGTCTTGCTGAGGAGTTGGGAGTTCAACTTATCCCAATTCAACCTCCCCTGCGAGTCAACGCGCTAGACGGTGAGCCCATGGGCACTGGGTTCATTACGCACCGTACCGAGGAAATCAAATTACAAGTGGGCTCCCTGCACCATGAGAACATCATTCTGTTCGTCATCTCCGCTCCACGGGAGCCGCTAGTCCTCGGCCACCCCTGGCTCGTTACCCATGATCCGGTCATCTCCTGGAAATCTGGCGATATCACGGCTTGGAGTGAGGTATGTAGGGCAGAGTGCCTCATTTTACCTTGCAAAACGTCTACTGTGGAGGATGCGAAGGGTGCGGTGTCTACTGTTGTTCCTACAGAGTACCAGGATTACGCGCAGGTGTTCTCCAAGGAGAGGGCTACCGTGTTACCACCGCATCGGGCCTGGGATTGTGCAATTGATCTGCTATCCGGGGCTACACCTCCTCGCGGACGAATCTACCCTTTGTCACAGCCGGAACGAGAATCAATGAGCAAGTATATTGATGAGGCACTACAGCAAGGGGCCATTCGCCCATCTACGTCTCCCGCCGCATCCAGTTTTTTCTTTGTTAAGAGAAAGGATGGCGGACTGCGTCCTTGTATAGACTATCGAGGTTTGAACGATATTACCATTAAAAATCGTTACCCCCTTCCTTTGATTCCAGCAGCCCTCAAGCAGGTGGGGCAGGCCTCCATCTACAGTAAACTGGACCTCAGGAGTGCGTACAATCTGGTGCGCATTAGAGAAGGGGATGAATGGAAGACCGCCTTCATCACCCATCGAGGACATTATGAATATTGTGTCATGCCCTATGGACTTACTAACGCGCCCTCTGTGTTCCAGGCGTTCATGAATGACATTTTCAGGGACTTGATTGATCGCTTTGTCATAGTGTACATTGATGACATCCTAATCTACTCTAACTCTCTGAGTGAACATGTGTCCCATGTACGACAGGTTCTGGACCGACTCCGACAACACTCTCTGTTCGTGAAGGCCGAAAAGAGTGAATTCCATGTCACGACGATTTCCTTCCTTGGGGCCATACTCACTCCCGACGGGGTAAAACTGGATGAATCCAAGGTGCAAGCTGTACGAGACTGGCCTCAACCCCAGACGGTGAAAGAGCTCCAGAGATTCTTAGGGTTTGCCAATTACTATAGACGGTTTGTGCGTAATTTCAGCACAACCGCAGCTCCCCTGTCGGCGATGACCAGCTACAAGGGTCGTGGTCTGAAATGGACGGAGGGGGCAGTGCGGGCTTTTGAGACATTGAAACAACGATTTACCACCGCTCCCATTTTATGTCAGCCGGATCCTACCTTGCCGTTCATCATGGAGGTGGACGCCTCGGAGGTTGGAGTTGGAGCCGTGCTATCCCAGCGCCAAGGTGAGCCGCCCAAATCACGACCCTGTGCTTTTTTTTCTAAGAAGCTGAATCCGGCCGAGCAGAACTACGACGTGGGAAATCGTGAATTACTGGCGGTGAAGTTAGCACTGGAGGAGTGGAGACATTGGCTGGAGGGAGCAGCTCATCCGTTCCAAGTGCTCACGGACCACCGCAATCTGGAGTATCTTCACAGTGCTAAACGACTGAACTCCCGACAGGCAAGGTGGTCTTTATTCTTCACCCGTTTCCAATTCACTGTCTCTTATATTCCCGGGTCCAAGAATTGTAAGGCGGACGCGCTTTCCCGACGGTTCGAGCGCGCGGAAAGACCCGTGGAGCCAGAACCTATTCTCCCCATGAGTTGCCGTGCTGGTCCGGTGAGGTGGGCTATTGATGACACTATTCAGGAGAGCTTACAAGCGGAACCAGCCCCTCCAGAAACCCCGGTGTCTAAGGTGTTTGTACCAGCTCCACTTCGACCTCAACTGATGGAATGGTGCCACACGTCGCTGGGATCTGGTCATCCCGGAATCACTCGAACTACACGACTCATCAGCCGAAAATACTGGTGGGATTCCCTCACAGATGATGTCAGAGACTATGTCTTATCCTGTCCAGTGTGTGCTCAGTCCAAGGTACCTCGTGCACTACCGGAAGGTAAGCTGATGCCATTGCCAACTCCTCAACGACCCTGGTCGCACATTGCTATGGACTTTGTTACCGACCTACCAGAATCAGAGGGCCATACTGTAATTCTCGTGGTCATCGATCGTTTCTCCAAGATGTGTCGGTTGGTACCCATGACCCGTTTGCCTAACGCCACTCAGATGGCTGAGACTATGTTTACCCAGGTGTTCCGGCAGTTTGGTGTCCCGGAGGATATTGTTTCCGACCGGGGACCCCAGTTTGTATCCCGGGTATGGAAGGCCTTCTGCGAACGCTTGGGCATCTCGGTTAGCCTAACCTCCGGATATCATCCCCAGGCCAATGGGCAGACAGAACGACTCAACCAGGAAATTGGGAAATATCTACGGCAACAATGTTCGCGGCAGCCGCAAGAGTGGAGCCGATTCCTTCCTTGGGTAGAGTATGCTCAGAACTCACTCATTCACACCTCCCTGCGCCTAACGCCCTTCCAGTGTGTTCTAGGGTATCAACCACCCCTGTTCCCGTGGGATACCGCATCAGGGATGGTACCAGCGGTGGACGAGTGGTTCCGTCGGAGTGCGCAGGTCTGGGAGACGGCCCATCAACATCTCAGTCAAGCCTCCCAACAGCAAAAGACCTACGCCGACCGACGCCGGAGACCTACTCCCACTTATCAACCCGGGCAGCGAGTGTGGCTGTCTACCCGAGACCTGCGGTTCTGACGGAGCTGCAAGAAGCTCCAACCCAGGTACATTGGTCCCTTCAAGGTACAGAGACGTATTAACCCTGTCACCTACCGTCTGTTACTCCCTCGACACTACAGGATAAACCCTACGTTCCACGTCTCCCTGTTGAAACCTGTACATTATAGCCCGATGTACCCACCAATCGCTCAACAACCTACTACACCACCTTTGGAGGATGAACAGGACACCACCTATACAGTCCACGAGATACTGGAGTCAAGACGGAGACGAGGGGGCATCGAATATCTCGTGGACTGGGAGGGATATGGACCGAAGGAACGGTCCTGGGTCCCTGCTAAGGACATACTAGACCCCGCTCTCAAGGCCACTTTCCACGCTGAACACCCAGATCATCCCGGACCCCGACCCAGAGGAAGACCACCCGGTAGAGGTAGAAGGCCGTCAGGAGCCGGCCCTGGGGAGGGGGATACTGTAAGGGATCGGGGGTTGGCTGGGTCTAGACAGAGTCTGACACTTCCCCGATCTACAGAGAGGGGGAGTCATCAGACTCGATCTGGTTCACCTGAGTTCTGAGCACACCTGTCCGTAATTAGGATAGGATATAAGGTGTGCTCAGAAGTTCAGGCGGTGCGAGGTATTGTTCCATTGTGACTTGCTAAGCGTTTTGTTCCGAGAGAGAGAGAGAGAGAGAGAGAGAGAGTTTGTTGTTTTTGATTACCCGTGTATCCGACCTGTGCCTTGTTGTTTGACTCCCCGAATTGCTTAACCCTCTGCTTGTCTATCCCAGTGATTACCGTACTCTGACCCTGTGCCTGTGCCCTCGACTACGACTACGCCCGCTCCCTTGGTACCTCTGCCTGTCTATGCCTGGCCCGGTTTTGACCACAGCCCGCCCGACCACGATTAAGCTATTCCCTTGTCTGTACTCTAATAAAGCATCGCTATTCTGCGATTGGATCTTACCACTCTGTCCGAGTATTCATTACAAAGTGAGAAGTGGGCATTGGTTTGAAGCTGAAAAAGAAAGGAAATTCACATGAGCACCACAATGCCTCCTCCACCCATGCTCTACCAAGGTTTTCCAGCACACAGCTTTGAACTACTAGAGGAGCTATGTTGGTCTATTGTACTTCTCAAACAGCCTGTAGCGCTCATGTGAATTTCCTTTCAGCACCACAAGCTGTTTGAGAAGGTTTGAATCCTAAGCAACCTGCATACACATTGTTTGAAGTACAATAGACCAACATAGCTACTGTAGTAGTTCAAAGCTGTGTGCTGGAAAACCTTGGTAGAGCATGGGTGAAGTAGGCATTGTGATGCTAGTGAATTTCCTTTATTTTTCGGCTTCAGACCAATGCCTACTTCTCACTTAAAATGTCGTTTTTGTGTTTTTTAATATGTAAAGAAACTCTTTAAAGCACACGTGTCAAACTCATTCCACGAAGGGCCGAGTGTCTGTAGGTTTTCACTCCTCCCTTGTACTTGATTGATGAATGAAGGTCACTAATTAGTAAGCAACTCCCCTCACCTGGTTGTCTAAGGTCTTAATTGAAAGGTAAACCCAGCAGACACTAGGCCCACGTGGAATGAGTTTGACACCTCTGCTTTAAAGCATGTCGGTTTTAAATCACAGGGGATGGAACATGACTTTTGGAAAAGCATATGGGCACCTAGACACCATGGCACTCTCAAGAGAAAGACTCAGTCAAAACAGGTTGTCCCGTCAGTCAATATGACTGGTATTCTTCTTGCCGTTACACACATCTACCATAGCTTTGTAGCAGAACATCAGTTACACATCTACTAAAGCAGAACATCAGTTACACATCTACCATAGCTTTGAGCAGAACATCAGTTACACATCTACTAAAGCAGAACATCAGTTACACATCTACCATAGCTTTGTAGTAGAACACCAGTTACACATCTACCATAGCAGAACATCTGTTACACATCTACCATAGCAGAACATCCGTTACACATCTACCATAGCAGAACATCCGTTACACATCTACCATAGCAGAACATCCGTTACACATCTACCATAGCAGAACATCCGTTACACATCTACCATAGCAGAACATCAGTTACACATCTACCATAGCATAACATCCGTTACACATCTACCATAGCAGAACATCCGTTACACATCTACCATAGCAGAACATCCGTTACACATCTACCATAGCAGAACATCTGTTACACATCTACCATAGCAGAACATCTGTTACACATCTACCATAGCAGAACATCCGTTACACATCTACCATAGCAGAACATCCGTTACACATCTACCATAGCAGAACATCCGTTACACATCTACCATAGCAGAACATCAGTTACACATCTAACATATAGAACATCAGTTACACATCTACCATAGCAGAACATCCGTTACACATCTACCATAGCAGAACATCAGTTACACATCTACCATAGCAGAGCATCTGTTACACATCTACCATAGCAGAACATCCTTTACACATCTACCATAGCAGAACTTCAGTTACACATCTACCATAGCAGAACATCCGTTACACATCTACCATAGCAGAACATCAGTTACACATCTACCATATAGAACATCAGTTACACATCTACCATAGCAGAACATCCGTTACACATCTACCATAGCAGAACATCCGTTACACATCTACCATAGCAGAACATCCGTTACACATCTACCATAGCAGAACATCCATTACACATCTACCATAGCAGAACATCCGTTACACATCTACCATAGCAGAACATCAGTTACACATCTACCATAGCAGAACATCTGTTACATATTTACCATAGCAGAACATCCGTTACACATCTACCATAGCAGAACATCCGTTACACATCTACCATAGCAGAACATCAGTTACACATCTACCATAGCAGAACATCCGATACACATCTACCATAGCAGAACATCCGTTACACATCTACCATAGCAGAACATCCGTTACACATCTACCATAGCAGAACATCAGTTGTTCCAGGTGAAGTAATAACTACCAAGACAGTTGGACTCCCTTTCTATTTCTTGAGTCCCATGGCACGCTCTTGGAAGTTGGTGTGAAAGGATAACCTTGCAAGCTACAGTATGCTCTGTGGAACTATGACACTCTGTTATAGATCCACTGAAACCGTAAACCGTTACACATTGCTAGTCATTACAGTTTAGAAATACAAATCCCCATTTTAATGTATTTTTTCAATTGCACAATTGGCTTCACAGACAATTCTCTACACACACGGGATTTATTTAAACAGCATCACCATGTAATTAATTGTTCCTTAATAGGATGGTTAATCCCATTCACATTCCATGAGTTCAATTTAATCAGTTATTTAAATGTCAATGAACCCTTTTACTCTTGTTTATTTCCTTGTTGTCTCTTCTTTGGTTAGCTCAGCTCATATCTGGGTCTGGAAGCAATGTACCTAATTACCCATGGCGCCTAGATGGCCAGCCTGAAAGGAAGCAGTTCTCTCTCTCTCTCTCTCTCTCTCTCTCTCTCTCTCTCTCTCTGTTTCTTTCTTTCTCTCTCTCTCTCTCTCTCTCTCTCTCTCTCTCTCTCTCTCTCTCTCTCTCTCTCTCTCTCTCTCTCTCTCTCTCTCTCTCTCTCTCTCTCTCTCTCTCTCTCTCTCTCTCTCTCTCTCTCTCCTCTCATTCCTCCTTTCTTCAAACCTACCAATTACAAGAATCACTCAACCTTTGGCTCCTTCCAATGCGACCCACGCACCTGCCATCGTTCCACACAAACGGACGTCGAGCGATTGAAAGAAAGATATTAAAGTCTGTAAGCGATTCCTCAACCCCCTGCCTTCTGTCTCATGAAGCCCTATGAGGCTGATTTCACAATGGCACCAGACCAGAATCTGAACCAACTCATAATGGAACACAAAACTAGATTAGAAAGAGAGTGATACTTAGATGAAATCATTCAAGGCGGCGTGTGGTCTGATGGATCCATACTACACTCCTAAATGACTATTATGACACAGTGGCTAGAAGACACACATCGATATCTTTGTGTAAATGTAGGTGACTGTTGATGTGCCAGAATAATAGAACCCTAAAACGGGGCTGTGTCCCAAATAGTACCGTATTCCCGTTATAGCGCACTACTGCTGACCAGGGCCCATAGGACTCATCGGGCTCTGGCTCTGGTCAACAGTAGTGCACTATGTAGGGAATAGGGTTCCATTTTGGGACGCGACAAACAGACTCTGCTGCCAGACTCTTGGGGGGGGGTGTTGAGGAGGGATAACAGCCTCTTACAGCCGCTTAACTTCCAGCCTTCCAGTTTCCATCCTCCTTACAGCCGCTTAACTTCCAGCCTTCCAGTTTCCATCCTCCTTACAGCCGCTTAACTTCCAGCCTTCCAGTTTCCATCCTCCTTACAGCCGCTTAACTTCCAGCCTTCCAGTTTCCATCCTC
Source organism: Coregonus lavaretus (assembly GCF_964263955.1). Classification (NCBI taxonomy): domain Eukaryota; kingdom Metazoa; phylum Chordata; class Actinopteri; order Salmoniformes; family Salmonidae; genus Coregonus; species Coregonus lavaretus. Next base: position 55,326 of record NW_028161756.1, read on the forward strand.
CTTACAGCCGCTTAACTTCCAGCCTTCCAGTTTCCATCCTCCTTACAACCGCTTAACTTCCAGCCTTCCAGTTTCCATCCTCCTTACAGCCGCTTAACTTCCAGCCTTCCAGTTTCCATCCTCCTTACAGCCGCTTAACTTCCAGCCTTCCAGTATCCATCCTCCTTACAGCCGTTTAACTTCCAGCCTTCCAGTTTCCATCCTCCTTACAGCCGCTTAACTTCCAGCCTTCCAGTTTCCATCCTCCTTACAGCCGCTTAACTTCCAGCCTTCCAGTTTCCATCCTCCTTACAGCCGCTTAACTTCCAGCCTTCCAGTTTCCATCCTCCTTACAGCCGCTTAACTTCCAGCCTTCCAGTTTCCATCCTCCTTACAGCCGCTTAACTTCCAGCCTTCCAGTTTCCATCCTCCTTACAGCCGCTTAACTTCCAGCCTTCCAGTTTCCATCCTCCTTACAGCCGCTTAACTTCCAGCCTTCCAGTTTCCATCCTCCTTACAGCCGCTTAACTTCCAGCCTTCCAGTTTCCATCCTCCCTATAAACAGGTTGGTTGTTTAGCAACAAAACTGACACGAGCGCAACTACGGGGTTGGCTTAGAGTGTTGACTATATTTAGTCTCCTAAGGTTTATTGAAAAACATAAATACATTTGCACAATGAGAACTGGTCTCTCAAATACATTGTTCCATTTGTTGGTTAGCTATCTAGCGAATTTTAGCCATATTAGCATAGATGTGACATCGGTCAAAACACCTCAAAACAAGACGTGGTATCAAAAACAAGATAAAACTAGCTAAAACTGGCCACCTACGATTCCCCGCATGGCAGCTTCCTGTCATTGTTGCTGGCTATCTGGCCATCCAGAATCACAACAACACACGGACGTCTGCCCCATTTAAGTGTGCTCATCATTTTCATTGGACTCCAATCAAGTTGTAGAAACATCTCAAGGATGATCAATGGAAACAGGATGCACTCAATTTTCGAGTCTCATAGCAAAGGGTCTGAATACTTAAGTAAATGTAATATATATATATACATTTACATTTACGTCATTTAGCAGACGCTCTTATCCAGAGCGACTTACAAATAGGTGCATTCACCTTATAGCCAGTGGGATAACCACTGTACATTTTTTTTTTTTTTGGGGGGGGGGGGTAGAAGGATTACTTTATCCTATCCCAGGTATTCCTTAAAGAGGTGGGGTTTCAAATGTCTCCGGAAGGTGGTGAGTGACTCCGCTGTCCTGGCGTCGTGAGGGAGCTTGTTCCGCCATTGGGGTGCCAGAGCAGCGAACAGTTTTGACTGGGCTGAGCGGGAACTATGCTTCCGCAGAGGTAGGGGAGCCAGCAGGCCAGAGGTGGATGAACGCAGTGCCCTCGTTTGGATGTAGGGACTGATCAGAGCCTGAAGGTACGGAGGTGCCGTTCCCCTCACAGCTCCGTAGGCAAGCACCATGGTCTTGTAGCAGATGCGAGCTTCAACTGGAAGCCAGTGGAGTGTGCGGAGGAGCGGGGTGACGTGAGAGAACTTGGGAAGGTTGAACACCAGACGGGCTGCGGCATTCTGGATGAGTTGTAGGGGTTTAATGGCACAGGCAGGGAGCCCAGCCAACAGCGAGTTGCAGTAATCCAGACGGGAGATGACAAGTGCCTGGATTAGGACCTGTGCCGCTTCCTGTGTAAGGCAGGGTCGTACTCTCCGAATGTTGTAGAGCATGAACCTACAGGATCGGGTCACCGCCTTGATGTTAGCGGAGAACGACAGGGTGTTGTCCAGGGTCACGCCAAGGCTCTTCGCACTCTGGGAGGAGGACACAACGGAGTTGTCAACCGTGATGGCGAGATCATGGAACGGGCAGTCCTTCCCCGGGAGGAAGAGCAGCTCCGTCTTGCCGAGGTTCAGCTTGAGGTGGTGATCCGTCATCCATACTGATATGTCTGCCAGACATGCAGAGATGCGATTCGCCACCTGGTTATCAGAAGGGGGAAAGGAGAAGATTAGTTGTGTGTCGTCAGCGTAGCAATGATAGGAGAGGCCATGTGAGGATATGACAGAGCCAAGTGACTTGGTGTATAGTGAGAATAGGAGAGGGCCTAGAACTGAGCCCTGGGGGCCACCAGTGGTGAGAGCACGTGGTGCGGAGACAGCTTCTCGCCACGCCACTTGGTAGGAGCGACCGGTCAGGTAGGACGCAATCCAAGAGTGAGCCGCGCCGGAGATGCCCAGCTCGGAGAGGGTGGAGAGGAGGATCTGATGGTTCACAGTATCAAAGGCAGCAGACAGGTCTAGAAGGACAAGAGCAGAGGAGAGAGAGTTAGCTTTAGCAGTGCGGAGAGCCTCTGTGACACAGAGAAGAGCAGTCTCAGTTGAATGACCAGTCTTGAAACCTGACTGGATTGGATCAAGAAGGTAATTCTGAGAGAGATAGCAAGAGAGTTGGCTAAAGACGGCACGCTCAATAGTTTTGGAGAGAAAAGAAAGAAGGGATACTGGTCTGTAGTTGTTGACATCAGAGGGATCGAGTGTTGGTTTTTTGAGAAGGGGTGCAACTCTCGCTCTCTTGAAGACGGAAGGGACATAGCCAGCGGTCAAGGATGAGTTGATCAGTGAGGTGAGGTAAGGGAGAAGGTCACCGGAGATGGTCTGGAGAAGAGAGGAGGGGATAGGGTCAAGCGGGCAGGTTGTTGGGCGGCCTGCCGTCACAAGTCGCAAGATTTTATCTGGAGAGAGAGGGGAGAAAGAAGTCAAAGCATAGGGTAGGGCAGTGTGAGCAGGACCAGCAGTGTCATTTGACTTAACAAACGAGGATCGGATGTCGTCAACCTTCTTTTCAAAATGGTTGACGAAGTCATCCACAGAGAGGGAGGAGGGGGGGGGGGATTCAGCAGGGAGGAGAATGTGGCAAAGAGCTTCCAAGGGTTAGAGGCGGATGCTTGGAATTTAGAGTGGTAGAAAGTGGCCTTAGCAGCAGAAACAGATGAAGAAAATGTAGAGAGGAGGGAGTGAAAAGATGCCAGGTCTGCAGGGAGTCTAGTTTTCTTCCATTTCCGCTCAGCTGCCCGGAGCTCTGTTCTGTGAGCTCGCAATGAGTCATCAAGCCACGGAGCTGGAGGGGAGGACCGAGCCGGCCGGGAGGATAGGGGACATAGAGAGTCAAAGGATGCAGAAAGGGAGGAGAGGAGGGTTGAGGAGGCAGAATCAGGAGATTGGAGGGAGAAGGATTGAGCAGAGGGAAGAGATGATAGGATGGAAGAGGAGAGAGTAGCGGGAGAGAGAGAGCGAAGGTTGCGACGGCGCATTACCATCTGTGTAGGGGCAGAGTGAGTAGTGTTGGAGGAGAGGGAGAGAGAAAAGGATACAAAGTAGTGGTCGGAGACTTGGAGGGGAGTTGCAGTGAGATTAGTAGAAGAACAGCATCTAGTAAAGATGAGGTCAAGCGTATTGCCTGCCTTGTGAGTAGGGGGGGACGGTGAGAGGGTGAGGTCAAAAGAGGAGAGGAGTGGAAAGAAGGAGGCAGAGAGAAATGAGTCAAATGTAGACGTAGGGAGGTTGAAATCCCCCAGAACTGTGAGGGGTGAGCCATCCTCAGGAAAGGAACTTATCAAGGCGTCAAGCTCATTGATGAACTCTCCAAGGGAACCTGGAGGGCGATAGATGACAAGGATATTAAGCTTAAATGGGCTAGTGACTGTGACAGCATGGAATTCAAATGAGGAGATAGACAGATGGGTCAGGGGAAAAATTGAGAATGTCCACTTGGGAGAGATGAGGATTCCTGTGCCACCACCCAGCTGACCAGATGCTCTCGGGGTATGCGAGAACACATGGTCAGACGAGGAGAGAGCAGCAGGAGTAGCAGTGTTTTCAGTGGTAATCCATGTTTCCGTCAGCGCCAAGAAGTCGAGGGACTGGAGGGTAGCATAGGCTGGGATGAAGTCTGCCTTGTTGGCAGCAGAACGGCAGTACCAGAGGCTGCCTGAGACCTGGAACTCCATGTGGGTCGTGCGTGCAGGGACCACCAGGTTAGAGAGGCAGCAGCCACGCGGTGTGAGGCGTTTGTGTAGCCTGTGCGGAGAGGAGAGAACAGGGATAGGCAGAGGCATAGTTGACAGGGTGCAGCAGATGGCTACAATAATGCAGAGGAGATCGGAATAAAATGAACTAAACATCTGGGAAAGGAGAGAGCGGGGCCTCCCTCACCACAACTCCCAAATATAACTCTCCCAACTTCCACCTCTGAAACTATAATTGTTGTAAACTACAGCGGTTCAATGTTTTCTAGGAATAGACTAACCTAGTTTATTCAGCTAGCTAACTAGGTGCAGTATTATTCCGTGAAAAACGTCCGGGCACCTCGTCATAAGACGCCACAGCCAGCTAGCATGCCGGTCTCCAACAGCAGGGTTTAGCGCCAATACTCTGCCACAACAACCACCAGTGTCTCAACACGCAAGCAGATCGTTCGTGTCCGTGTCTAACGTTGTGGGTTAGTCCCGACAGCTTGAGCGAGTCCGTCGTCAACTTATTCAGCCAGTTAGTTAGCTAGAATAGTTAGCAAACTAGCTAGCCATTGCTTTCAGACAAAGAACCCCTCCTTTCACAGCGTGAACACACAGAGAGAGCCAAACTAACGTTAACTAGTCACCCATGTCCCGAATTCCTTGAACGACTCG